>NC_139979.1:27902357-27967357 GCF_963993115.1 Abramis brama | reverse complement strand
TTTTTTACGAATACTTATTTCGAACAAATACTTTAAAAATATTTGTATTCGGGAACAAGAAAAACTTTATTTCAAAAAGCTGCGTTTCCTGACCGGCGGTGCTGCTGATGTGGTGGCTGTAAATCCAATTGTTGATAAGAAAGGAGGAAAGAGCCACATATGGTAATATTTTGGATTAGGCTAATGTCACGTTGTCATACGGGGCCGTTCACATAGCGTGTTTTTTGCGCGTGCAGATTTCAAATGAGCGGCGCGGTTGCATAGCAACAACAGACGCCACGAGAGAGCAAGCGCTTGTGGAAAGGAGAAAGCGGTGCGAACCATAGTTCTAGGCTTATTCTTGGCTGGATAACTCTTAGCAGGTTTAAAAAGCCCTTTTAAAATGAAATATGAATGCAGTTTTGGATTAAATAAAAGTACAGTCAAGTCAAATAAAACACGTTTTATCTCCTGTATAGTTTGGTAACACTACAATAAGATACCATCCATTAACATCACTTAATGCGTTGTCTAACATCAATACATTGAGTGAACAATACATTTTTACAACATTAATTAATGTTTGTGAATGTTATTTAATACAAACACTTGATTGGTCATGTTTGTTCACTTCATTCATTGTGCATTAAATAATGTTAACTTTTGATTTTAAAAATGTATTTTTAAATTAACCCCAAGGAGAATAATTGCGACAGTATATAAATATTGTTTATTGTTAGGTCATTTTATCTAATGTTATCTAACAAATGGAATCTTATTGTAAAGTGTTTTTAATACTATACAGTTTCCATCATTGTAACCGTGATATACACTTTAATATATGTAAACTTAATCTAAATTAAGCTTTGGTACCGAAATTGGTACTGAGAACTGTGGATTTTCACTGGTATTGGTACCGAATACTAAAATTTTGGTACCGTGACAACACTAGTAGCTCTGTTAGCTCGGTAATTTAGACAAGGCTGTTGACAGAGTAACGTTAACGTAGGTAATGGCTGTTATGTTATTTTTTTTTTTCATTGACATTCGTTGTTACATGTTCATTGCTGGATTTAAGGAAAAACATCAACCAATATTGCATATCCATAATTATGATAATGGATATAATTAAAGAATACTTGCACTATAACGTAAATTAGAAGTGTAAAATGGATTTTTATACCTATTTAGAATTTTACTCGAATACAAATACAAATACAAATACAAATACTTTTCCCCCCTCAACAAATACAAATACAGATACAAATACCGGCTGCTTTGCACATCCCTAATACATACATACATATACATACATATATATACATACATATATATACACATATATACACATATATATACATACATATACATACACACACATATACATATACATACATGCATATATACATTATATATATATATATATATATATATATATATATATATATATATATATATATATATATATATATATATATATATAACTAAATTTATTATACATTACTACGTTTTTACAGTGTTTACCACTCGTTTATTGCACAGTATCTGGTATGAAGGTTTTAGCCGCGATGCTAACTACGTTGATCTAATGACAAATGGAAATGGAGACTTATTGTCTTTGATTTAGTCATTCAGTTCAACATATTCTGTACAACTGTGTCTTCAAAGTGCTGATATAGCCTAACTAATTTAGCTGATTCCTGCTGTCGTCATTGGCGTTTGTTATGAATAACAAAAGCAGGTTAATATAGTTTGGTCTGTTTTTGTTTAGCCTAACTTTACTTACTACAGGTGCCCTCATTCTCTCAAATACCATTTTAAAGCCATTTACTGGTTAATAAATATTATGTTGTGAATAATCAGCTTTGTTCTTTTGTTTCCCCAGAACAACCAGTACATTTCTAAAATAATATGAACATTTCAGTGGCAACATTGAATTACAGTAAGTTACCTGCACCACATGCAAGTACTTTATTACTATGAACTCTCTGTGTGAAATTGTATTGTTTGACTGCGTACTTGTGTTTTTTAATCAGTTATTCTCTGAAAATCTTCCCTCATGCTCTCAAATCTCAATGTTACTCAGAAAAATAATATCACAGGTTTGGCGCCAATAATGCTATGCATTTTTTCTTATATCTTTATCATTTGCATTTGAATATAAGACATTTTAACTGAATTCTAACTTAAAGATTAGTCTTTTTCAACAAAAAAAAGGAAAAAGCTGTTATATGGCTTCAGAAGACTTACAACACAACCCATAACACATGAGTTGTGAACTCATTGATTATTTTTAGGATCTTTTCTGGGACATTTTTGGAGCTTAACCATTTTTACATAAATTGTTGCATTGCATTGAACTAGACAAGTGTACATAAGAATGGTTTCATGAATGATTTATTTCTGCTTGTTTCATGCAGTGATCGGTAAGCGATCGGTGACTGGGGCTGCATTATGCCTGAGATCTGCTTTTGGGTTCCACAGACAGAAAGTCAAACAGGTTTGGAACGTCACAAGGCTGAGGAAATTATTTAAATTTCACAACTATCACTTTAATAACCTTACTAACAGTAAATTTTGTTCTTTGCAGGGATCTCGGTAAGCTGAAATACAAGTTTGAACAAGAATAAAAATCCTCCTGTAAACCTGAAAATCACTGAAGTGCCTGGACCATCCACTAGAAAAGAGGAAAAACAAACGGAAAACGAATCTGCTGTACCTTTTCACTTTTCTAACTCGTTAAGTACCTCACATGTCCCTTGTGAAGATTTTATTATTGATTGCATTTTATGTTGCAGCGAGTAAAGGTGTGGTCACATTTGTGAATTTCGTGAAATTACACAGGCAAAAAAGTCCATTGACCATTGTCAGCAGTGTAGCGACGTAATGTATGAAGCACAGCTCACACAGGAGTCACTTTCAAGCAGCTTTCTGTTGGTCAAATCTAGCGAATTCCAGTAAACCCTGGGTCCCATAGTGACATTGACCACAAACGAAATTGCTGATCGTGTGGATTCTTATTGAAATGACTGGAATTCACCAGTGAACATTCACAGAACAACAGATAATTTTACTGCACCTTAACTCTGTTATAATGGAAAATGTTTTCTGTTCGTTGTGGCATAAGGAATACTGTTTTTTGTTTGAGAATACTCAACAACCATTAATGAGCACTGTTGATTCAAGTCACACATTAAAGCTTTTCAAAAGCCATAGTGTACATTACAGTCACTGTAAACCCGAATAAGTTAGCAGAACTCATAAAATTTAAGGCAATCGATTGCCTCAATTTTTTTACGTTTTGAAATTCAAAGTTTAAGTAAGCAGAACTGGCAGATTTTAAGTTTGTACTTAAACATTTCAAGTTAAGAACAATTAAAATCAGAGTACACTATTTCATACATTTAACTTAAAACCTTCATGTAATCTCAATGTGAACACTTTCATTAGTATTAACTTATAGTTTTAACAAGCTAGTTTGCTAACATACTATTATAGCCGCTTTCCGACCGGAGGAACCTTTTCACAGTTCCTAGAACTATTGGCTAAATTACCCGGATGTCGGCGTGTTCGCACCGCAGGAACTAGGAACGATTTTAGTTCTAGGAACTCCATTTGGAGGAATAAAAATAAAAGTCACCGTGCTTGCATCACTCCCTTACCCCTCCTACCAGTTCCTATGGCCACTTGGCCAGTGTGAACGCAAACAGCAAAACCGAGTTTGGGGGAGAGTAGTTCTTAGAACTGTTTAGAAGTGGACAGTTCCTAGAACTAAGTTCCTGTAACTACTTGGTCGGAAAGCGCCTTATGTTATCATGCTAACAATAGTATGTTATACAGCACTTGCTGCATGAGTGCAACAATATAAAGATTTTATTTGCTCTCAAATCAAGCCGCATGCACCACTTGTCACCATGATGGTAACTATCCTAAAACCAACATTAACAGAAATTCATCTAAATTAGCATAACAAAACATTAATCAATAATCTCCCACTTAACATTAATCTTGCACAAAAAAAACCATTATATTACACTTAATTTTAGCATTTACTCTCCCATTCAAGTGCCATCGGCAAAGCATGCTGGGAAATAGAAATCCCAGCCATTTCAGTTAAACTTAAGTTTGTTTAAATTAAATCATTTCATAAAACTCAAAACAATGAAACAGATCAGTTTACTTAAAATATATCAGTTCTGTGAACTTGAAAGAAAAAGAAAGTGCTAAATACTCATTTGACTGAACTAATTAGTTTAATTTAAGTTTGTCCATTTAATATTCAACAATATTATTGTTACACATACACAACACATTATAGACTTTTATAATTCAATGTTAGGCTGCATAGATTAGATCAGCCGGAACCGGGAACACTTCCCATCATTTTACATCATAAGAATGGCATCTACGCTAATATTAGTCTCTCTGTTTATCCCGAGGTTTAGAATTTTTGTTTTTATTCTGTTAATCGAGTTGAGCCGCTTATAAACATGCCGGACCTGAGGAAGGCTGCTAAAGCTAGCGAACCAGCAGAAAGCACGAGCTCGGGGCAGTCAGCTATATTGCAAGCAATAAATTCATTAAGAAACGAACTGCTGGCGAAAATGGATGAGAAAGCAGAGATGCAAAATGAAGAAATACGCAAGCAAGGGTGCAAAGCTGAAGGGTGCAATCGATCAGGCTAACATCAAAGCTAACGCGCTAGAGGAGCGCACCGCAGGCTTGGAAACTGCAGCTAACACTCACTCGGATGCTATCGCTAATCTGGAGCAGCAGGTGGCTGAACTGAAAAAAGAGGTGGTGAGTTTGGCGGCAAAGACTGAGGATATGGAAGCGAGATCACGGAGATGTAATTTACGCATCTTTGGGGTTAAAGAAGGACGAGAGGCAGGCGTTTCAGCGAGCACCTTCGTTGCAAAACTTTTACAAAAAGTGATGGGCCTGGATGAGCCGCCCGTTATTGATAGGGCTCACCGTACTTTGCAGCAAGCCCCGGGAGACGGGCAGCCACAGAGAGCTTTTGTCGTCAAGTGCCACTACTATCAAGAGAAGGAAAGCATTCTACGAAAGGCTGTTACATCTCCAAAACTTGTATCTGAAAATGGCGACACTATCAGAGTGTTCCCTGATTACACGCAGAATGTGGCGCGACGGAGAGCGGCTTTCGGACAGGTGAGACAGTTATTACGGCAATGCGAGGGAGTAAAATACGGGCTGTTGTATCCTGCAAAACTGAGGATTATGACTCGGGACGGCCAGCAGAAGAGCTTTACTGACCCAGAGAAGGCGGTTACCTTCGTCAGGGGACTTATGAGTGATTAATATGGGAGTTTGTTCGGCTACATACCTCGGTATATTTGGTGGGAGTATTGGAGTGAACCAATTGTTGTTGGGGATCAATATCGCTGCAATGTAATGCCATGGGACATTGGATCAGTTCAGTGACATTGGACAGTGGGTGTACTGATGGCTAGTTGCATATGCGGACTACTGAGGCGTTATTTGATTTTTGGGTTTTTTTTTTCATGTTTCATTCAGAACTGTCTTCTAATATATGTAGGAAACAAGTATGGATAATTTGACTGTTTTAAAGTAGGCCTATTATTATTATATATCTATTCATTTAATTATTTATTTTCTATTTTTCTTTATATACAATAATTCATATATATGTCTGCTTGGTTTTTCATGTTTCACTTAGAATCGTTTTCTAACATATGCAGAAATCAAATTACTGATAACTTGATTTTTTCTTTTCTTTTTTTTCCTTCTCTCTTCCATGTACACAGGGATATTGAGTAATGGTTCTAATTAGTCTTGTTAATGTTATAGATGTTCAGCTAAATGGTTATTATAAGGTTTGTGTGGGGCCTCAGCTACACTCTGTAAGTTTTATTTTCTTCTTTCTATGAAACTTCATAGTGGCTTGGGAGGTTGGGGGGGTGCAGTCTCTCATTTGGGGAGGGACCAGCAGGGGTCTGTGTTGTTAATGGGTGATTTAAAAGTTTTAAGAAAAAACTTTTGTAATTTAATACATCTTTGTTGTCTGATGAAACATTTGTAACATTTGTAACATGATTTAAACATTTGTACTGTAGACTTTATTTCAACACAGATTGATTTCTTTATTGAAACTAACCAGCTGCCAGACACCGATATTTTAATACTTTGGGAAACTCTTAAAGCATATATTAGGGGTCAAATAATAGAATACACTGCTCGTCTTAATAGAAGCAGGTCTAGACGCTACAATGAGTTGATCAATCTAATCCACGATGTTGACCAGCAACACTCCTCGGCCCCTACAGCTGACCTCCGCAAAAAAAGAATAACATTACAAACTGAATTTGATCTTCTTGCCTCTACGGAAACAGGAGAGAAATTTCTGAAATCTAGACAAAACTTTTACGAACATGGAGAGCGGGCAAGTAGGTCACTCTCTCACCAGCTGCGTCAATATTCTGCTGCCAATTTTATTACAAAAATACAAACTGCGGATGGAGAAGTTAAGCCTGACCCCAAAGACATTAACCAGCAGTTCAGATTATTTTATTTATCCTTATATTCTTCAGACAATCCTAGTGACCATGTATTTCTTGACAATGTAACTCTCCCGACTATAGCTGAGGAGGATAAGGTCATCCTTGAGCAGCCGATATTTGAAACTGAGATTAGTCAAGCAATTAGGTCAATGAAAAATAGAAAGGCACCAGGCCCAGATGGGTATCAAATTGAGTTTTATAAGGCTTTTGCCTCTAAGTTGATACCTTTACTGTGCCTCGTCTACAATGAATCACTCAAACAAGAGAAGCTGCCTACATCTATGACCCAAGCCACAATATCTGTGCTTCCCAAAAAGGACAAAGACCCCACTAAATGCGAGTCTTATCGCCTGATCAGCCTACTCACATGTGATTATAAAATACTTACAAAGATTCTCTCCTTAAGATTGGAATCTATAGTACCAAAAATTGTGCATCCTGACCAGACAGGCTTTGTAAAGGGCAGGCAGTCTTTTCACAATTTACGTCGCCTCTTTAACATAATATATTCTAAACATTCGATTCACTCACCAGAAATAGTGATTTCACTAGACGCGCATAAAGCTTTCAATCGAATTGAGTATGGACACCTTTTCAAAACTCTAAAGCAAATTCGGCTTTGGTCCAGTCTTTGTTTCTTGGATTCAGACGTTGTATGCAGCACCCCAAGCTAGAGTGAGGACTAATAACTTTAATTCGCAATATTTCACTGTTCAGAGAGGGACGTGACAGGGTTGTCCGTTGTCCCCTCTTCTCTTTGATCTGGTCATTGAGCCACTTGCCGCAGCATTGCGATGTAATAACAATATACGGGGTATCACGAGGGGCGGCCTGGTTCATAAAGTGTCATTGTATGCCGATGATTTGCTGATGTTTATATCAGATCCGGAGACTTCAATCCCAGAATGCCTAGACACCATTTCTCAATTTGGTAAATCCTCTGGGTACAAGATTAACCTCACCAAAGTGTTTTGTTCCCAATTAATGTTTTGGCTCGGAATCGATCCTTTGACTCAAACCCATTCAGGACTACAGAGGGCCCCATGACATACCTGGGAGTAAGTGTCACAAGTAGATATAAGGACCTATTCCAAAATAACTTCAAATCAGCCTTAGGACAGATCAAGGAGAACCTTAATCGCTGGTCTACTCTGCCCCTGTCCTTGGCTGGACGTATTAATTCAATAAAGATGGTAACGCTACCTAAGATCTTGTACTTATTTCAAACAGTCCCAATCTTCATACCCAAATCATTCTTTAAGGAGCTTGACAGGCACATCAGTACATTTATATGGAACAAAACTATACCTCGTGTACGGAAAACAGTTCTCGAGAGACGTAAGGAGAATGCTGGACTAGCTCTACCAAATTTTTTATACTATTATTGGGCTGCAAACATTCACAAATTAGTAATATGGTATGGAGCTTCTATTGGTGGGAGTAGTCCGAGTTGGTGTCTAATGGAACAACATTCATGCTCGTCCGTCTCTTTGGCCTCAATGCTGTGTGCTCCACTGCCAGTGGCAGTGGGTGCACATACGGACAATCCTATTGTAAGAGGCAGCTTACGCATATGGACCCAATTTCGCAAACATTTTGGTCACATACAAGCCTTGGTGTCTATGCCTCTGTCCTCAAACTTTCTTTTTAAGCCATCGCTTATAGATACGGCCTTTCTCACCTGGGCTAGAAAAGGCATAAACAGTGTGGGAGATATTTTTGTAGATGGCACGTTCGTTTCTTTTGACTATTTGGTTAATGAATTAAGTTTACCAAAAACACATTTTTTTAGGTATCTTCAGGTCCGTGATTTTGTCCGTTCCCAGTTTCGTTCATTCCCCTTAAAACCAAATATCGGCCCTCTTGAACATTGTCTGACGGTCAAGCCCCATTTCTCGGGTGGTGTCTCCCGGCTGTATACTGCTATTCAGGCCATGAAATGCCCATCTCTTCTGTCTCTTAAGGTACAGTGGGAGGAGGATCTAAACACAGAATTGACGGATGAAATTTGGCAAAGAGCTATACATAAAATATACACATCGTCTATCTGTGTTAGGCACAGGTTGATACAATTCAAAGTATTTAATCGCCTGCACCTCTCTAGGACCAAATTGGCCAAAATATATCCTAATGTGGATCCCAACTGTACGCGCTGTCACCAAGCCCCTGCCTCTCTGGCTCACATGTTCTGGTCATGCCCAAGCATAGGCACATTCTGGTCTGAGATATTTAATACATTCACCTACATTTGTAAAAAGAATATTGATCCAGATCCTATCATTGCAATATTTGGGGTGGTACACAGTAAGGTTGGGGTCTCAAGAGGCCAATCTCAATTAATAGCATTCTCTACACTGTTAGCCCGTCGACTAGTTCTTACAAATTGGAAATCTTCCTCACCCCCAAAACACTCACGTTGGGTGTGCAAAACGATTGTCGAGTTCATGCGCGTGATCATAGGTACTAAACCTATGCGCGTGAACTCGACAATCGATTACTATGGACTTTGACCGAAAACAGGATGTAAATACAGGTATGTGCGCTGGCTGAATAAACATCATTTTTATTCATATCTTTCACATCTACTGCAGTCAGATTCACTGTGTTCACTCTGAAGGAATCACTCACATTGGCGGTGCACTTGTAATGACACATCAAGGATGTTAAGAGGCTAAAAGCAGGTTTAAAACGTGCCCCACTGAAGTCAACAGGGTGCAAATTTTAAAAAGAGGATAACATGGTGTAGGCAACACCGATTTTTGTCGTTGTTCTCTGTACTGACAGCACTCCAAATGTACAAAAAAATGAGCTCAATGTTAAAATTGACCAGAGTTCTCCTTTAAAATGAAGATCCAATGTCCATATGTTGAAAAAGACAAAGGTTTTCATGGGGTGTCCTATCTCTTTCACATGACTTTATATGTACATGTTTTAATATTTAAACCACTTCTATTATTGATTTCAATCATGATGTGAAGAACGTTTCAACCAATATAACAAGAAGTGTCTATAATTTATTTATTTATTATTTTTTTAAATGGTCTACCCTACATTTAAGTCACAGAAATTCACGTTAATTTTCCAGACCCTAAAGTAAACACACAAATGCAGTCATGCAGTGACTGAGTTACAGAAACTTACTTTATGGAGTTCCTAAAGTGATCTTCTGCTGGGTTTTTGACTGTGCAACTGTTCAGTAACCACAGATCAGCATCAGATGGATTCTCTGGAGAAAGAGAGACAGTTACAGATTAACAAGTTACACTAAAAGATTCCCGCCACAATGATCTGTCAAAACTATTCACACAGCTGTAATGCAATATGAGATTAACAGCTGTCTGATGCGCATGAGAAGAGTGTTTCTAAAACTGCACATCACAGTAAATTATCTACATGGTAGGAAAACAGTTTCACTACATTCAAATGACCTCAATCCAAAACCTTTTTTTTTTAAATGTGAAATGTAAAGCAAACTATGACTTTAGACTGGTATTGTGCACATTTTAATCTTTCTTTCTTAATGTATGCTCATATTTTTTAATTGAAATGTAAAAATGTCCACAAATGCTCCAATGAATCAACCCAGCCCTTGGCATTAAAAGCAGTCTCATTAAAATAAGCATGCAATTCTAGTAAAGCAGAGTCAGTTTGTGCAAGTCAATCACTGATTGAACCCAATATGCTAAAAGCATATGTTCCAGTTTCCATCTCTTTTCTATGATTTTCATTCAGAATGATTGTACAGTTTTAATCATTTTATGTAGACTGCCATATTTCCATTTGTATGTCAGGTTGCAATCTTTAGAATGAACAGATTAGAACGATTATGCATGTTAGCATACAAACAACTCTAATAAAGCCCATAACAGACAGACTAATGTTATAATGCTGCAACACAAAGCACAACAGTTTCGACCTGATGAAACACTGCAGAGCAAAGCGGAACTAGAAGGATGTAGACATTTCAATATTTCTAGGTTTCCCATGATCATAAGAAGCTTAATAGCATGTGTATAATCTGTATGACCTAGTGGTTATCACACATGATTGCACACTATTTCCATTACAGCACTGAAGAGCCAGATGCTGGATGACACACCTGAGCAACGGAGGCTCGCCTGCAAAAATGTTTATTTATAGAGCACATTTAAACCCAACCAAGGTAAAAGAACACAATGTACATAAAAAAGATAAAGTAAAAAACAAAATAAACAAACAAATAAGCAATCAACAGTATGCAAAGAAACCCCAGGATAACATACTAAGGTGTGTTAAAAGTCAGGGAGAATAAATATGTCTTGAGATAAGATTTAAAAGCAGGGATCTACAGTGCGACTGCATTTGCAACTCAAAATTACTGCATGCGACTGTGAAAAAGTATTTAGGAGAACCAGTGCGACTGGCCCGATCAGGCCCAGTTCTAAGGGGGTGCTAAAGATGAAACTAAAACCACCAGTAGGGGGCAGCAAGTCACTGTCTTTGTCACTGAATCATTCATTAAATCGATTCGTTCAAACGGCTGATTCATTCAGGAACAAAGCAAGCGACCTCAGTTATGGGCCTCAGTTAAAACTAATAACAGCATATTGGCCAAACAGATTTTGCAAACCCGCCTGTGCATAATTGTGTTTTCAGACTTTGCACTCTGGAAAGCTTGATGAGAAAAGTAGAGAGTGTGTTTTTGCTGCGTTGAGCAATGCAGCCTGCACAATCCCAGACATGTCTGTTGATTTCTTGAAACACAATGGCCAATCAGAGGCGTTTAAGTTTGTTCAGTGCTGAGTTATGCAAGCTCACAAATCCTCTCACAAAGTACAGAAACAATGTAAATAAGAGATTCATTGTTTGTTCCTGAATGAATCAGCCGTTTGAACAAATCGATTTAATGAATGATTCAGTGACAAAGACAGTGACTTGCTGCCCCCTACTGGTGGTTTTAGTTTCATTTTTAAATTATCACTTCAGTTATTTAAATAATTTAATATTTCTATATTCAAAACCTATTTAAAACACAATCTCATAACATTGTTATCATGAATTTAAATGCATTCATGCCACTTCTGAGCCTTATTAAACCTGATCCATGTGATCCTGATCCAAAGGACACCAGGACTAAATTACACACTTTCAAATGAAAGTTTATACGAATTTGTTTGTTTGTGTCTAACCAGACTGTTGTAGTGCTGTTTTTGTCATGTTTTTGACACCGCAACATGTGGAAAAAATTTAATTTCTGCGACATTGTGGCTGGAACATACAAATTAGGACAATTATAATCTCAGGTAATGATTATAAAAGCGACAATGGATATTTTATCTATGTGAACAAACAAGTGTATTGTATTAGTCACTCAGTATGTATTTTTAATAATGATTAAATGGTGTAATATTAATGAATTAGATTATGTATTCATCCATTTTGTTTAGAGTAAAGTGCTCCTGCAGAGAGAGACTGCCCACACTCTCCTGATTGGCTGTGAGTTTTAACTGATTTTGTCGTGTCTCATAATCGTGTTGTGTCTGGTGTTGACAGAAAAATTGCTGGAATCTGTCTCACTTCTGGTTAGGCCACAGAGCTATACTAGAAATACTCAACAGTCCTCATGTACTTTATGGCAGAGAGCACTGTGAACTTTCTGCAAAACATGTCAATTTGAGAAAGTATTTGAAAAAGTAAGAATACAGGTTTAGAACAGCATTATGGGTGAGGGGCAGCGGCGGTTTCTTCATTAGGGCGATCGGGTGACGCACCACCAAAGTGTGAAAGGGACTTTTTCCAATCACAATCTCATTTAACCACAGTGTTACGCTAGCAGTCACTCACTGTTGTTCTGCCTCTGGATATAGTCCAATCAGCGTCATGTCACGTTCTGTGGAGTCCCACCTCTTTTTGGGCGATTTCACTATGGCCGAAAATTGCCCAGAGTGTTCCCATAGACTTACATTCAAAGATTGATCGAAGATCGAACTGCAGGCACTGCAATGCATTCTCTAAGGGTTCCGGGAGGGCTCGCACTAACGTGCTTTCGTCATCATACGTAAACTTCACTTGTGCAGCAATTGGTGGAAACAAATATACCTCTAAAAATATTTAGCCATAAGCTGAAGTGACATCCAATAATTAATGTACAGACTCCATCTGTAAATGTTAGAAAGTCAATATTTCCAGTTTGCTGTCATGAGTGGTCGCTTTCTGCAAGCTAAACTTCCGTGAACGAGCGCCGCCACGTGCATGCGCGCCGAACAGACGGAGAGCAATAGAATAGGAGCGCAATTATTCTGACTAAAATATACATTAGCACTAAATTCTAAATATATTTAGCTAAAATATTTGTTGTTGAATATTTGTTGTTGTTGGTGAACATAAATGTGCTAGAGAATTTCAAACCTACATGTGTATTTTTATGATATTAGCTTTGTTTTTATTTTATTTTTTTTATTTTAAGTTTAGTAAATTTAACTACTTCTCTAAAAAGCATTATTTTGTTTTTAGATTGTAATGTTGCAATGTTAGAATGTAATGTGATTTTTTTTTTTTGGATAGACAGCAAGGTTACACTATGTTTGTTTTTATAACCTTCAATATGAACATTGTTTGTAGGACAATATTGATCAGGATATAATTTTTTTTTTTTTAAATTAAATAGTTTTTTTTTTTATTCAAATAGAAAAATAATAATTAAATATTCAGATTATACCATACATCGCCATTTAGCCCAAAAATTCAGATTTATTTGGCAATTGGCTATTTCCCAACCCTACCGGCTTAAGCTTTAGCTAAACTTTAGGCTAATGATAGCTACATTATTATCACTGTTAAATTGTTATTTAACAATTAGCCTACATTCAGTCCTGGATTAATAATTCAGTTTGTTGTAAACCTTTTGTCAAACAAAGTGCCGCATAACAGAGCTTTGCTGTTAAAATTAAAACATGGAAGAAAAATGTATTCCTTAAATAAAGTTTTAATAATTATTATTCATTATTATTATTGTTAGTATTAAAGGGGAACTTGGCAACTATTTCAACTTAATAAATCTGTTTAGAAATCATTTGGATGGTTAAATAACCTGTTCTGGTGAGAATGGTGACTTTTCCCGCACCCCCCAGCGTTCCCCGGCGGAAAACCAACCTTGCAACATGGGGACTAACGTCCCGGTAAGTTGGAAATAGGAAGTCTCGTGAGAAGCGAGAACGAGCGAGAAACACAAACTGCTTTACGGCAATTCAACATAAACACACACACCATATGATACTGTGTATGATGTATTACCCACCTCGTAGACATAGCTCCACACGATAAAGTTGGACGGCTCCCATAATAACAAATGCACATGAGCAGCGGTAGAAAGGGGGAGGAGGGTGCCGCAAGTGAGATTTTTTTTACTACAGTGTTGTGAAATATACGGCCCACAGCTGTAGGGGGAGCTCGTTGAGAAAACGCGACAACAAAAGGGAAAATCAGTGAAGAAATGGCTAGAGTTGCCATGTTCCCCTTTAATATTACATTGGGACGTATATGGAAGTAAAATAATGTCAAATGTTTTTGAAACAAAAAGCCTGTTGAATTGCACTACTTGAAAAAAAAAATAGGCATTGCATTAACCATGCTTGCATTTTAATGCATTGTATTTTTAGGGCTTGCATTTTTATGGGCTGAAATTCAACATGGTTGTATATTTAAGCTGTGAATTTTTCAATTAAAAACATTTAAAACACATTTCCATTATTAAAAATTCAATAATCCATATTCACCTTTCATATTTCACTTCCAAAATATTCAAACTGTTTAAAAATACAATCTATAATATTCAACAGGCAATTTTCGGTCCGTTTTATTTCGCTTTGCAAATTCGCTTCCACAAATTCAGTGGTTCAAATTCGACAGTAAATTCAACGGAACTGCAGGAAAAGCAATAGATTACCGAGCATACTCTCCATCTGCTGTTAGTCGATCTCACCAGCAGGAGGTGCAAAAGCGCGTGTTGTTGACGAAGACCAGCAACAGTTAGAGCAAGCCATTCATTCATAAAACTCATTTAACACCAATGCAAGTGTATTTGTGATTATTATGACGGCGGTTTTATGTTAAATTCAGTGTCTTCATGGTTACTTTTCCTGTGTAGCCTACATGCATCTTTCTCTACCGTGAACAAGATTATAATGTTATTCCCCGATGCGGATATACAGATCCAATGTTACATTTTTGAGGTTGACATATATTTCTCTTGGTTGTTTAGTTGCCTTAACTTTATATTGTGGTGATGTGCTGCATGCAGGCTATTAGAGTTTCCCTCAATACTTCAGGATTCCCCTGCTGGACATATACAACGCTTAACGTGGCTTAATGGACTACAGTGATGTAAAAGACCAAACTCGCAGGCAAGCAGATGGAAGTTTAATGCTAAACGTTTCCCAGTGATAGACTGGCATAAAGATGGTTTGACGTTGGACATTTGCACATTTAGGGACCGTCTCTAAAGTGTATACGACTTTGGTATACACGTTTCTAACTTCAATAGCATTTGAATAGAACGACTTACAGTCATAAAAACAACTGTAAAGTGTTCATGTAGGTGTCAGGCATAATGCGCACCCTTTGGATTTTTGATATTTATTCAAATAAATTAAAGTTTGCTATTGAAGTTAGAAACGTGTATGTCAATGTTGTATGCAACTTTTGAGACGGTCCCTAAATGTGCGAATGTCCAATGTCAAGCCAATTTTACATTAGGCTACATTTAGTCATTTATTTAGCAGACGCTTTTATCCAAAGCGATTTACAGTTAAACTAACAATAGGAGGACAACAATATGCAAGTGCTATGACTCTTCCCAGTTTAAGCTAATACATGTAGGCATAGTCTACTATACTATACATATATATACTGTATATATATACATATATATACTGTATATATATACATATATATACTGTATATATATACATATATATACTGTATATATATACATATATATACTGTATATATATACATATATATACTGTATATATATACATATATATACTGTATATATATACATATATATACTATATATACATATATATACTGTATATATATACATATATATACTGTATATATATATATACTGTATATATATATATATGTATATATATATATATACTGTATATATATATATATATATGTATATATATATATATATATATGTATATATATATATGTATATATATATATATATATATATATATATGTATATATATATATATATATATATATATGTATATATATATATATGTATATATATATATATGTATATATATATATATGTATATATATATGTATATATATATATATATAT
Source organism: Abramis brama (assembly GCF_963993115.1). Taxonomy (NCBI): domain Eukaryota; kingdom Metazoa; phylum Chordata; class Actinopteri; order Cypriniformes; family Leuciscidae; genus Abramis; species Abramis brama. Next base: position 27,951,499 of record NC_139979.1, on the reverse strand, counting down.
ATATATGTATATATATGTATATATATATATATATGTATATATATATATATATATATATATATATATATATATATATATATATGTATATATATATATATATATATGTATATATATGTATATATGTATATATATATATATATGTATATATGTATATATATATATATATGTATATATATATATATGTATATATATATATATATATATACACAGTGCAATGCAATAATGAGTACACCCTCTTTGAAAAGTAACATTTCACACAATATGACAAGGAACACAAAGATATATTTCCAAAATGTTCCCTGACTAAGTTAAACACAGGTTCTGTTGTGCCTTTGAACTCAAAACAAAGGCTAATAATATAACTTAAATTATTTTTATTTCAGTTTTAGTGAAAGTGGGGTGGTGCAGAAATGAGTACACCCCACTGAAGGGCTCTGAGTAAAGCAACGTTTTAGGCTACCAATGTGGACCTGAACAAACAATTAACCACAGGTGAGTCTAATTAGTAAGTACACAGGTGTTAATTAGGCAGTTGCCTACAAAAGGCTGTTACCTAAAGCAAACCACCCTTTCCCATTTCCTGCTGTCAGCAATGGCACCTCATGGCAAGGAAATGTCTCTGGATCTGAGAAAGCGGATTATTGCTTTACACAAGAGAGGTGAGGGCTACAAGAAGATCAGTTTTTCACTAAAACTGAAATAAAAATAATTTAAGTTATATTATTAGCCTTTGTTTTGAGTTCAAAGGCACAACAGAACCCGTGTTTAACTTAGTCTGGGAACATTTTGGAAATATATATTTGTGTTCCTTGTCATATTGTGTGAAATGTTACTTTTCAAAGAGGGTGTACTCATTATTGCATTGCACTGTATATTATATATATATATATATATATATATATTAGTTCATATTCTTAGTCCATCTAGCCTATATAGTAGCCTACAGCCTACATCCCCAATAAGGTGCGAGTTTGGACTTTTATATCACTGCATTAGTCCATAAGCTACGTTAAACGTTTTGTCCCGACGGAAGGGGAATCCTTGAGTATGAGGTATTGAGGGAAACCGATAAATAATCCTGTTCATGGTAGAGAAAGCTGATAACATGTAGGCTACACAGGGAAAGTAACAATGAAGTTATTGAATGAAACATAAACACAGCTTTTGTGTCTTTATCATCTTTTCCGCATATATACTGACACAATCATTTTCATTTTATGAATGAATGGCTTGCTCTAACTGTTGCTGGTCTTCGTCAACAACACGCGCTTTTGCACCACCTACTGATGAGGTTGACTAACAGCAGATGGAGAGTATGCTCGGCAATCTATTGCTTTTCCTGCAGTTCCTGGACGTCAATGTTGAATTTACTGTCGAATTTGAACCACTGAATTTGTGGAAGCGAATTTGCAAAGCGAAATAAAATGGACCGAAAATTGCCTGTTGAATATTATAGGTTGTATTTTAAAACGGTTTGAATATTTTGGAAGTGAAATATAAAAGGTGAATATGGATTATTGAATTTTTAATAATGAAAATGTGTTTGAAATGTTTTTAATTGAAATATTCACAGCTTAAATATACAACCATGTTGAATTTCAGCCCATAAAAATGCAAGCCCTAAAAATACAATGCATTAAAATGCAAGCATGGTTAATGCAATGCCTATTTTTTTTTTTTCAAGTAGTGCAATTCAACAGGCTTTTTATTTCAAAAACATTTGACATTATTTTACTTCCATAGACGTAGCTATTCTATTGAACAACAGTAATATATCAAAATTTCTTCAAATTTTCTTTCAAGATAAACCAAACTTTTATAGACCTTTTAAGACCGTTGAGTTTATGATATAATGTTTATGATATGACAATATTTTTTTTCAAATGAAAAAAAAATAAATAAACAAATGAAAAAGAATAAAATGCTGATGAAATAACTCAAAGCAGCTCTGGAGATGAAGCTCATGTGTTTATGTCCTCATATAGTGAGGCGGCAGAGGCTGAAAACACCGCAAGCATCACGCGTGCTTCAATGTGTGTCTTTTTGCGGTTTAATATTCACAGACACCAGTCTATATCGCGACTTGATTTAAGTTTACTGACGTGCTTTTTTTATTCATAAAAAATGTGACCAATTCTGTGAAATTCCACGCTATACAGTAAATTCTGTTTTTATGACTGGTCTGCATTTTCCACATTATGGAAATCATAGGGCCCTACCTATGGCCTTTCTTTTTGTAAAAACAGACACATGAGACTTATGTGATAACCTCAAAAAACACTATCTGAAACTCTTCTGCGAAAGTAATGCTTCTGGGCCTTCACTGTAGGATGACAGCTGTATGTTTGGAGAATGAAATGGGGTTGAGAAAGGCATGATGTCCAAATGATGATGAGGAGGATGAGAAAGCAGGAGTTTCAGTCAGGGCTGCATCCGAAAACTTAGGCTGCTGACTTGTCTCATTTGCACACAAAAGTACCTCACGAAACTGATTTCGAACAGACTTCTGGGGCAGCGTAACGGTTTAACGATCTACAGCAAAATAGAGCGAGCTTTGGTGATATTTAAGCAAATATTTAATTACCACAATAGTAATTTCTCGCTAGAAAAGACATCAGAATTGGAAAATGATGGTCAAAAATGAACATTTACGCACAAACTGACCACCAACCGCAACTTTCAGAAGCCGTATTTCTTTTTAGCTAAACTTTCATGGAATGGAAAATATTGAAATGAAAGTAATGACATTATTTATCTTGAACTCTGTTTAATTAAGATTCTAGTTTCCATGACAATTTAATAATCATTTATGAAGGAAATTAAGCCTGTATGATATTACGCTGTACCCACATTGGACCAGCGATTTGGAAAATGGATGGATGATTTAGTTACGGGCGCGCCCATCTTCTGGCGGGACACAGGAATTCATTCGGCACGACCGTCACAGTGGTTTATGGGTATTCTCTAGCCGTTGAACGATGTACAATAGTTAGGCTATTGCGGTGCATTATGGAATTGAATGAGTGCACTCGATAATGTCCACTATGGTTTTGGACGCCACTACAAATGGCTGTTCCCTCAAATAATGCCCTTTTTAAGGGTATAGGGGACGATTTCAGACACAGCCCTGCTGGATAAATCAGTGCTTCATGAACATCAAACATCAGGAAGCAAAACGATTACCTAACATAACCTGAAGAGAAGTGCACTCAACAGACATTTAGAAAAAAATATTTGCATAGTAAAATTTAAAACATGCCTTAAGTATAACAGGTTTATTAATTAACCTGGTTTACAAAGAGATAAGGGTCAATTCCCACCATAATTCCCACTAAGAAATGTGTCACTTCACAGACACACGACAAGTGTGCTTTTTTGCGGTTTGTTTGCCTGAGGTACGAGCAGTCAGTTTGACAAACACAAACACACAGCTGTTCAATATGTTTTCCAGAAGTCATTTGCATGAATTTGCCTGTAGGGCAGAGCACAGACAATCGCATAGGCTGTTTTGGGTAAGATCCATCTTCGGTTGAATGGACTCACTGCAACCGTCCTTATCTAAGTCACAAAAGATCTTCCACCACCAACGGCCAAAACATACTCAACCAGAGTGCTGAGTCAGCGTCACACACATTTCAACAACACAGGTTTAATAAAGATTCTCTTTCATTCAGCTTATCACAAAATCTCAAAATGCACAATTCAGTCATTCATTTAGCTGATTTTGGTGTAAAGTGTTTCTTGGTGTAAAGCATTGTTCTAGCAGTGTAGCAGCTGAACTAGTAGCAGCTTTAGCCCTGACAAAATTTGAGGTGATCTAACAAAGCACATAAAGATACACAGACACCAGCAACCTTCTATGTTCAGACATTTTACGTTTAATATGATAATGACCTAAAACATGCAAAAAAAGAAAATGGAAAAAATTCCAGAGACCGAATCAGATGATATTGTATTCTGGCAAGATCCAGATCACAGAGTTCAAGGAATTTTGCACAGAAGAATGGACAAAAAAAAAAAAGAAGAAAATTAACAGCTACTAAAATAGAATGGAAAAAAGCAGAGAGAAAAAAAAAATACTATTTTCTATTGGGTACATATTTATGGATAATTAGGTTAGCAAAAGCATTTTATCTATGGCCAGTGTCTCTAGAGGTGTCCTGTGGTCAATGTGACCAAGCGTTAAACCAAATGTGTCACACCTGTGGACCGTGGTACACAGAACAAACAAGATGGCTTTAAACTGTAAATTACTGCTTTCTGGCTCAGCTGATGTCGTCAAAACAGCCAATGGCACAAAACAGCCCCACTCAATAACAGGATCTCCCAGAGATCAAATGCTGATGTTCAACTGAAGAGAAAGTACAATACATAGGCAATGTGCACATCTGGAGTGACTCAACTATGGATTATTACTATGTTTCAAAAGCAGATCAGGTGATCTGAGCCATCCTCTATTTGGAGCATGAGGCTCTTCTGAGTTTGTGTCGACTGCATCACATCATCAAATATTACATAAAGCATCTGACTGAAAGCATTCTCCCTACAAGCCTACTGTATCTGAGCTGCAATCAGGTCAGCGCTGATGGCGACCCTTTGTGACAGGAAGCACCGGCATGCATTCGAGGCTAAAATTTGTTTGCGAAGAGCAGTGATTTATAATTGCTTATTCCTCCAGCTAAAAAACAAATGCATCTGAACAAGAGAAGTGAGACGAGAAAAGACTAGATATAGTGGTGCACATGATTCTTTCTACCACAAACAGCATCAGAGCGACAGAGCACACTCCGGCTGCTTTGACCACAAACACATCATGTCAGACACACACACTCCTGCTTTCCCTCAAACTTTGACAAAAGATGGCTGTTTAAGATAAAGCCTTAAAATATAAACAGTGTGACAATTCCATAAGCACAAAGCAGCAACAGGATCTCAATAGGCCAAATGTGCCAAAAGAACCAAATGAATCAATGAATGTCTGTGAGACCTGAGTAAATCTATTTCTGATCATAAGCTCATATAAATCCATTTATCCTGTCAAGTTAAAGTGCTTTTACTGCATTAAAAAAAAAGCAGTGAATATGGGTGCACTGAAATGAACATAAGACAAATAAAGGTCACATACAGCATACAGGACCACAACTGACGGACAAAATAGTGACTGATGTGTCATAGCTTCAGCATGTCATGCAACAACATATGGCTGGAGCTGTAAGAATCCACCTTTGACCTGGAAGATGAGGGATGACACACTGCCCATCCCAGAAAGTGGAACTCACATAGGCTACAGAATGATGAATTTAACACTGGGTAATACACTCAAAGCCTCAGAGTGATGATAACACTTCATGTGATCGACCCTTAAAAACTCATCTTTAAAGCATAAACAAGGCCTTAACATCCACTGTGAGCATGAGTGCTCCAGTTTCACTTTATTTCAATATCTGTGTTATGGAAAATATTTTGGGGTGTCAAATTTTTCAGTTAGGAAAATATATAATTTACATGACGTGACTAAAGTAATCTAATTTGTGTAAATGTGACAAGACAAAAATAAACAGCTTATCAGGCATAAGTTAAAAAGTGAATGTATAGTACGGATTGTGAATATTTTGAAGCTTAAATAGCATTAATGAAACACATGATAACCAAACAATACCAGAGAATGTCTAATAGGAAGAGAATTGGCACTCTCTGGTTACTTCCGGTTTCTGGACTGGCTGCAGTAACACGTCTCTGTCCATGCGGGGGCGCTCGCAGGCGAGTGCAGAATGAATGGAGGTCTATGGCGAAAAACCCTCAAAATCCACTTTTCTCAGGATATAATTTTTTGTCTAGTAATTTGAATGTTGTATTCGAAAGGAGATGCAAAGAAATTACACATTGCTGGGTGTTAGATTTTTTAGAGTCACTTATTTGGTTTAAAAAGTCTTTTAAAATGTCAATGACGTCAGAATGCTGACGTCATTAGCAGAATGCTAGCGTGTTATGGGCAACAACAACTCAACCTGTAAGAAATCGAAAAGAAATAAGTACTCGTTCATTCAACTTTCGACCTATAACACATGTTGAACTTGCAAAACCTACAATAAAATCTGAGATTTCTCAACGGGTGAAAGAGACACATTTAGCCGTCTAGCCCCATAGACTCCCATTCAGTCTGCACTCGCCCGCGATCACCTCCAGTGGAATTCTAATGGAACTGCAACCAAGATCGATACAATGGGGCTAATAGGAAGTGCCAAGGCTCTCCGTAGATGGGCTCTGACAATACAAACACACAAAACAAAACAGAAAGTGGTATTTTTCAGACAAAACAATGTCAAGCAGTGCATCACGTTTGCTCTGCTTGTATTTGAGCAGAAATATAAATCACCAAGGACATATAAATGAAGTGGTCTTCCAAACAATGATATTCATTAGAGTATTGTGTGAATGTGGTTAAAATCTCTCAAGGCAGCACCAAGAACATTTAAAAACCTAAACCTAAGCATTAAATCACAAGAACAGAATCCTCAGAAACATCCGCTCTGCCTGTTGGTGTCAAACATCACTCAATGCACATATCAATGCACCTCAAAAAGTTATTCAGTTCTTTCATCTTTCTCTTCTGGAGAGAATATAAGGCAAACATGAGAGGTGTTTATGGAAAGCAGCTGCTTGCATGAAGACCATAACATGTAGAGATGTGCGGATTAGCTCTAGCTCTAAAAAATTAGTTATCCACCCGGGCCGAACCTATGATTTTCGATGATTTAGACCCCCACACTATCGTCATATAATATTTTAATATATTACACTGAAGTAGACTGCTTGTAAACAAACATTTATTTAAAGTAAAAGTTCTTCATTGGCAAAATTACATTTGCTTAATAGTCTAAACATAGGCTTTACTCCCTTCAAACTTAAATTGGAATGTCACTATTTCCATCACTGCACCTTCCCGAACACACACACAGAAAAATATTTAAGTTCAGCCCAAGCAAAGCCTGCATATATAGGCTAATTTATGAGTCTTGTGGCCATCATATACATACAGAGCTTTAGAGTCGTTACACACTATCACATAACCAGCACTTGATTCATCTTGATTCACTAAAATGCTCCCACACAGTACTTTCCTTTCCTTCCTTTTGTATTGTTTGTTATTCTCCTTTTTGGATTTTCTCTCGGATCTGTTTTGCCTCCATTGCTGCTTAAATAACCACACGCTTAATGAGAGTCTACAAATTAGTGCCTGACAAAAAAAGTTTTAAACATTCACATTTTAGAGAATATAGCTAATATTTCCATCATTAATGATTTCTCATCCACCCGCAACCAACCCGCCATTAATTAATCAGAATGTTTTTTTTTTTTTATTACTTGGCCCAACCGACCCCCGGATATAACTTTGATCCAAGCATCACTAATAACATGTAAGCTGGATATAAAAAGGAATAACACTGTAATAAACGAAATCACTGTAGTTGGTCAATGCTCCAATGCATGATTCACTTGTCTGTGTGTGTACGCATAAGCATGGGAGCGCATATGAGCCCAAAGAGTGGATGGCTGAGCAAAACACATCCACATAGCGCATCTGTCACTTTGGATGGGGCCAATTCAAACAGCATCCATCCCTAGACACCAAACACACAATGATGGTCTCTCTCACACATACAGACACGAAACACATGATAAAAGTAGCAGCTGCTACATGTGGACACAGAGAGATAAAAAGTGGCCACGTGAAAGAGGAGTTCCCTCCATTTGGAGCGCTTGCTAGTTTCAATGTGCAAATGAGTTCACAAATGATACTTGTTAAGGGGGCAAACGTGAAAAGAGAGGAATCATCTTTGTGCCATTGTGTGTCAGAGATGCTTTGAATCATTAAGGATGTTGTTCTAAGTAAGATGGCACCAGGCCAGGTGTGAGGGGTGTCATATCGTCCTGCTGAACACACAAAGATGCCACAATGTGCTCTAAAGGCCTACAAGACAAAATGACCCGCGGTATTCATTTCACAGATCTGTAAATTCTTGATGGTCAACAGCTCTAGGGGGGGATTTGGTCCAAAAAAAAAAAAGTGAGATGGGGTCTAACTATCACAGGAAGCAATCTGCAACTGTCTCAACCACCATTGACAAGCAACAAGTGATATAAAACAGCAGGAGAAAGACAATTCAGATTTAAAGCAGAACAGAGCAGTACAGCTGAGGTTGCTGTTACTCAAGTCAAGTGACTGCCTGCCTGAACCAAAACTAGAGGTCTTACTTGAACCAGGAAGTATTACCATATTAGCCCGGCTGTGTCAACGCTGCATACATTTTAAAATCTTGCTGATTACTTATAAAGCTCTGAATGGTTTAGCTCCTTGGCACTTGAGCGATTTCTTTTCCCATTGTAGTCCTTCACGTTCACTGCGATCTCAAAATTCTGGCCAGTTGATAATACCTAGAATATCCAAAATCAACTGCAGGGGGTAGATCCTTTTCCTATTAAGCGCCCAAACTCTGGAACAGTCTTCTTAGCCTTGTTCAGGGGGCAGACACACTCTGTAATTTTAAATCTAGATTAAAGACACATCTCTTTAAAGATGCAGCAAGCGATTTCTGAGAAACACTGTTTATATTTGAAATCATACCAAAAAAACATCCCTCCCTTCATTTCAAAACAAACATCCCTCATCGCCAGCAAAATGCACAAACATGCAATGCAAGAGTGGATGTCTCTATCATAGCTGAAGCGAAGCAAAATAAGCAAGATTTCATTGTTAGTCGCCAGAAGCACACCAGCTCCAGACAAACAATGACACTCAATACTGTCCTGTTACTATAGCTTACATTACAACAGCAGCACATTTTGATTTTTGTGAAGCATAGCAAAACCAAATGTTACTCACGTACACTGTAAAAAAAAAAAAAAAAAAAAGTTGCTGCCTTAAACTTTTAAGTACGGTACAATCAACTTGGATGTTTAAATCATTTCAACTTAAGTTACATTAAACTGACTTAAAAAAAAAAAAAAGAGTTGAAAATTGCTTAACTTATTTTTGACAACGTGTTGTCATAACGTAACCTCTGCATCCGTTTTCAGGCCTTACCACTTAGGTCTCTTCCAGGTGCACTGGAAAGCTTTAATTATGCAGGTCCTAAAGCGCTTGTCCTCTTTTTACAAATGATATTCCTTTGACCTTTTCTCTTTAGTGGGAAAGTTATTTATTTATTTTTTTTGTCTTATTTTCCATTAAAGGGATAGTTCGCCCAAAAATGATATTTAAGCCATGATTTACTCACCCTCAAGCCGTTCGAGATGCATATGTCAATCTTTTTTCAGACGAACACATTTTCAGTTATTTTAGAAAATGTCTTAGATCTTTCAGTGGTTATAATGTGAAGCAATGGGGTCCACAACGTTGAAGTCCCAAAATGTGCATGCATCCTTCTCAAAAATAATCCATCCGGCTCCAGGGGGATAAACGAAGGCCTTCTGAGGGTAATCCGTGCGGTTTTGTCATAAAAATATACATATTTAAAACTTTATAAACGAAAATAACTGGCTTCCGGTGGCGGTCGGCGCGCGTTCATTGAGATGGATGCTGGCGTATGTCGTAGGACGTAGCGTAGGAAGCGTCGTGGCGTAGAACGAACGCTACGTCCTACGTCATACGCCAGCCACCATCTCCATGAACGCGTGCTAAAAGTGGTACCGTCAGACCCGGAGTTCGGCTGAATGGATTCGAAAACGGTAAAACTCAACTGTTTAACTCTGGGGGAGTTGTAAAATGAGCCTATTTCCAAAAAAAGTGGAGTATCCCTTTAAACCCTTAAATAATAAACTGTGCTGATTGTTTTATCTCAAAATAAATAGCAATTGAAAATCATAGTTTGCACTGCGCCCCTCCAGTATCCATTCTTTCTCACTGTTAATCCTGCTTCACAGATTAAGATGTGGTAAAGTGTTTGTCTAAACACCCAGCAGATATGAGAGCCAGTTTAAGGTCGCTACATCATGACCCACTTGACTCCAAAATCTCAATTTGCTGTGACCTTGGGAAAAGCAGTGTTTCAGATACACTCCACTGCACTAACTCCATCATGACAGCAGCACTGCAAACAGCTCCAAGATGTCCTGAACCATGACACATGACACTTCCAGCGTATTAAAGCTAATCAGGCCTTTTTCTTTATTTTATAATCATACCGGGCATATGGGATTAAGTGCCGAAAAAGTGCTGGGTCAGGCAGTCAGAAGATCCTCCACCCTATAAACTGTAATAAGCCATAGTGACCATTTCTCAACAGCTCAATGATGCCTAAAACGAGATCATTAAAGAGTTTAAAGTCATTAAAGCAATAAATGTTGACTCTGACAGCATCAGCCTCCTTTCCCTCACTCATCTGATAATGGCATTTTCTCTTACTCACCTCAAAGCTCAGAATGTGATTATCATAACTTCTGATCCTGCTTTCACTTAACTGACTCCCCATAAGAAATAATTAAATATAACATGCGTCCTGAAACTAACAGCAGGGGCTAGTGTATGCATGTGGGATATAGCTAAAAATTGATATCTTGATATACAGTGGTGGTCAAAATTGATGGCACCCCTGATAAATATGATAAAAAATGGCTGTAAAAAATAAATCTGGATTGTTTATCCTTTTGATCTTTCCTTCAAAAAATTCGCAAAAATCTAACCTTTCATTGAAGTAAAAGAATTGAAATTGGGGGGTAAATCACATTATGAAATAAATGTTTTTCTCCAAAACACGCTGGCCATAATTGTTGGCACCCCTAGAATTTTTTTATGAGAAAAATATCTCTGAAGTATATTCCCATTAATATTTACCTTTTTTAGCACACCAGGGTGACTAGGAACATGAAATTGTCCAGCTATGACTTCTTGTTTCACAGGAGTTTAAATATGAGGAAACACAAAGGCCAAATTCCCTTAATCATCCATCACAATGAGTAAAACCAAAGAATATAGTTCTGATTTGCAGCAAAAGATTGTTGAGCTTCACAAAATAGAAAGTGGTTGTAAGAAAATATCTAAAGAATTGAAAATCCCCATTTTGACCATCAGGGCAATAATAAAGTTGTTACACACCTAAAGGATTATTAGGAACACCATACTAATACTGTGTTTGACCCCCTTTCGCCTTCAGAACTGCCTTAATTCTACGTGGCATTGATTCAACAAGGTGCTGAACGCATTCTTTAGAAATGTTGGCCCATATTGATAGGATAGCATCTTGCAGTTGATGGAGATTTGTGGGATGCACATCCAGGGCACGAAGTTCCACCACATCCCAAAGATGCTCTATTGGGTTGAGATCTGGTGACTGTGGGGGCCATTTTAGTACAGAGAACTCATTGTCATGTTCAAGAAACCAATTTGAAATGATTTGAGCTTTGTGACATGGTGCATTATCCTGCTGGAAGTAGCCATCAGAGGATGGGTACATGGTAGGGCTGCACGATATTGGGGAAAAAATGACATTGCGATATTTTATTTTTCTGCGATATATATTGCGATATAAAATCTAATCTAATTTTTTCTCAACATTTTTTTCAAACAAAAATGGGGTAAGCACACTTACATTCTCATTTTAAATGATTTAAACATCAGAGTATTATTTAAATTAGAGTAAATTATTTGTTTGTAACTTTAGGATATGGTTTGAATTTTTAACATTAACGTATCTAATAATAACATGAACTTACCATGAGCAATACTTTTGTTACTGTATTAATCTTTGTTTATCTTAGTTTATAAAAATACAGCTGTTCATTATTTGGTAATGTTACTTCACAGTGCATTATCTATGTTAACAAATACTGTACAACTTTTGATTTCAATAATGTAGGCTATAGGCTATACCCTAAATGTTGAAATTAACAATGTTGTAGAAGTGCAGTTTACTAATAGTAAATGTAAACTAATGTAGTTAAATGGTTTAATAAATAGAACATTATTGTAAAGTGTTACAGATTTTTTTATACATCAATTCAGACGTCTCGTGAGTTCAGTGTTGGACAGGTCAGTTGTTTAAACCATTCATTAAATTGAATCGGTTCTAAGGAATCATTAGTTCGCGAATCGGACGTGTAGTCTACGGCACGCGTTGTGTAATTATCTCGGCAGTTTAGGATATCGCACAAGATTTGTCAACACAGTAAACATTTCATCACTGGATAGTTTTTTTGTTGTTGTTCGACACCATCGTGTCAATTGATTATGATTATATGCGCGAGGTAGAGAGAGCAAGACAGCGCTGTTGTTTGAAGACGGTGAAGGTGAGTGCGTGCGCGCGGCCGGTGCTCTCTCGCTCTCCCTCTCTCTCTGCGCATTCTTATATGCGCCCTGTTAAACTGACAGGACTTAAAAACACATGCAAATGATAAACTTTAACTCTATGATGGTTAAGCTGTGCAATTAATCCGCGAATCACATCCATCAAGGGCCGGGGAGCAGCTGGCCCGTACGGTTAATGATTCACGGATCAACTACAACAGCCTACATCGCACATCCTGCGATGTGACTATCGTGGATTCGTACATCGCGATATCGATGCTTAAACGACACATCGTGCAGCTCTAGTACATGGTGGTCATAAAGGGATGGACATGGTCAGAAACAATGCTCAGGTAGGCCGTGGCATTTAAACGATGCCCAATTGGCACTAAGGGGCCTAAAGTGTGCCAAGAAAACATCCCCCACACCATTACACCACCACCACCAGCCTGCACAGTGGTAACAAGGCATGATGGATCCATGTTCTCATTCTGTTTACGCCAAATTCTGACTCTACCATCTGAATGTCTGAAATCGAGACTCATCAGACCAGGCAACATTTTTCCAGTCTTCAACTGTCCAATTTTGGTGAGCTCGTGCAAATTGTAGCCTCTTTTTCCTATTTGTAGTTGAGATGAGTGGTACCCGGTGGGGTCTTCTGCTGTTGTAGCCCATCCGCCTCAAGGTTGTGCGTGTTGTGGCTTCACAAATGCTTTGCTGCATACCTCGGTTGTAACGAGTGGTTATTTCAGGCAAAGTTGCTCTTCTATCAGCTTGAATCAGTCGGCCCATTCTCCTCTGACCTCTAGCATCAACAAGGCATTTTCGCCCACAGGACTGCCGCATACTGGATGTTTTTCCCTTTTCACACCATTCTTTGTAAACCCTAGAAATGGTTGTGCGTGAAAATCCCAGTAACTGAGCAGATTGTGAAATACTCAGACCGGCCCGTCTGGCACCAACAACCATGCCACGCTCAAAATTGCTTAAATCACCTTTCTTTCCTATTCTGACATTCAGTTTGGAGTTCAGGAGATTGTCTTGACCAGGACCACACCCCTAAATGCATTGAAGCAACTGCCATGTGATTGGTTGATTAGATAATTGCATTAATGAGAAATTGAACAGGTATTCCTAATAATCCTTTAGGTGAGTATATATATATATATATATATATATATATATATATATATATATATATATATATATATATATACAGTGAGGAAAATAAGTATTTGAACACCCTGCTATTTTGCAAGTTCTCCCACTTGGAAATCATGGATTTTTATACTTTTATACATCATAGAGTTAATACTCATTAGGTCAGCAGGGTCAGACAAATACAGGTGGAGAAGAAAAGACACGTTAACTGCAAAAGAATGAAGAATTAAGTGTGAAACCATCAGGAACCCTTAAGTCTTCAGCGCCACCATTTTCCAGACCTGCAACCTACCTGGAGTCTCCAGAAGAGCAAGGTTTCAGGGTCTCAGAGACTTAGGATAGGTAAAGAAGTGTTGTGAAATACATGAAGACTAAGTTTTTTGTTTTTTTTATAGGCTTTATAGACAGACAAATTGAGAGTGACTCTTGAAGGACCAGCACCACATCCTCTTCTACCACTATTTGAAGAATTCATCTTCCAGAATACGTTTTAATAGGTTTTGGGAGTTTATTTTTAGTCCATCTCCTACCCTGAAGTCCATTTTGCAGAGATGGACTAAAAATGAACAGTGGTAGAAGAGGATGTGGTGCTGGTCCTTCAAGAATCACTCTCAATCTGTCAAACATCAAGGAAAACAGCATTTGAAAAAAAAAAAATTTGCATTTCTTATCTCCTTATGTCGCTAGTAAACACACTGTATTTTTTTTTCAACACATCCCATAATTTTAAAAATATCAGCCTCTACCAAATGGTTGATATGTCAATTGTCAATTTCTTGAAACATAAAAGCCTAAAATGCCATTATATTACTATATTTTGCTATTTTTTTATTTTTTGAATGCAGAAAGAATGTAATGTCTTTGTTTGTTTTTTTTTACTTTTAGTTTTTTGTTATTTATTTTTGTTTATTGTTAAAAAACAAGAAAACATAATTTCCTGTGTTAAAATGAAAACCTGAAATATTTAATGGCATACTTCAATAAATAAAGAATATTTTATTTTGATTGTTTTTAAATAAATGAGTATTATAGTTCATATTTTCATAGTTCATATGAAAATGTGTATACAATTTATTTTACCTTTAAGTGCCATCTCAACCATTTGGTAGAGGCCGATATTATTAAAATTATGGGATGTGTTGAAAAAAAGACATTGGTTGTGGTTACTAGTGACATAAGTAGATAAGAAATGCAACAAAAAAAAAAAAAAAATCAAATTCCTTTTTCTTGGTGGGGCAGTTAAAGGGTTAAGACGGCCACCTGCCGCCACCTACTGGTGATTTAGTTTCAATGTATCATTCTTTTCAACATTCCTTATTTGTGTATTCAAAAAAATATTTAAAACAATCTCATAATCTCATTTAATACAGCTGTAATTTTTCAATGTAAATGTTTTAATTTGATTGGTAACAGCCCTAGTGTCTTATTATTCTAATTGAATGTATTGATCAAAATTAAGGATTTGAAATGAAAGGTGGAGCATACATTTCATAAAATTAGCGGGAAAATGCCCTTTATAAAAGGTAAAAAAAAAATTCTGGTAAGAGTGTTTTCCAACAGTGATGTAATGAAACACTGACAATTTAAGTTTGAAGGGAGTAGCCTAAAGCCTCTATTTAGGCTATTTAGGAAATATAATTTTGCCAAAAGAAGAACTTTTATTTTATTAATAATTTTAAAAATATATTTTTTTTAAATTTAAAAATAATTTTATTAATTTTAAAGCAGCCTACTTCAGTGTGATGTGTTACCATATCTTCATGCTTAACACTGAGAATTAGAATAATTGTAATGTGATAATCAGATGTAGATACCTAAATCAAAGAATATCATAGGTTCGGGCGGTTGACGGTGGATTATTTTTAATAATCATAGTCAGCATTTCTCTCCCTCCAGACATGGCGAGTTAAGTTGATGCCAAAGAGCTCAATTGTGGTCTCATCTGAACACAGCACTTTCTCTCAAGCCTTCTCTGAATCATAGATGTTCATTGGCAAATTTCAGATGGGCCTCCTGTACATGTGCCTTCTTGAGCAGGGAGAACTTGCAGGAGCTGCAGGATTTCAATCCATTGCGGCATAGTGCGTTACCAATGGTTTGCTTGGTGACTGTGGTCCCAACTGCCTTGAGATCATTAACTCTCCTCTCGTGTAGTTCTGGACTGATGAGGCAAGATCTTGCATGAAGCTCAAGGCCGAGGGCGATTGATGGTTATTTTGTATTTCTTCCATTTCCGAATAGTCGCACCAACAGTTGTCTTTTCACCAAGCTTCTTGCTAATGGTCTGGTAGCCCATTCAGGTCTACAATCTTGTCCCTGACATCCTTTGAAAGCTCTTTGGTCTTGCCCATGGTGGTGGAGAGGTTGGAATGGAAGATACAGATTCTGTAGACAGTTGTCTTTTATACACATAAGGAGCTGACATTAGGAGTATTTTGGCTGAATCAGAAACCGCCCCCTAAACCCCTACGTTAATCCACTAATACTGTTCACTTGACGTAGTGAATGAAAATGAGTGAGCGAATTCAGACAAACACTCGTTATTGCGGTGCAGTGTGGGATTGAATGAGTGCACTCAATAACATCCATTATGGTTTCGTACACTACTATAAATGGCTGTCCCCTCAAATAGCGCCCTATTTAAGGGTATAGGGGGCAATTTCAGATTCAGCCTTTCTTAAAGTGATAGGACTAATCTGTGTGGCATATAACCAATCTGAGGGAGGCAGAATCCTTGCTGGTTGGTAGGGGATCAAAGTGCTTATTTCACTCAATCAAACGCTAATCAATTTATAACCTTTATATAATGTGTTTTTTTCTGGATTTTCTCTATCCATTAAAATAAACCTACCATAAAATTATAGACCCTTAATTTCTTTGTAAGTGGGCAAACGTACAAAAATCAGCAGGGCATCAAATAATTATTTTCCCCACTGTATATGATCCCCTCAGGGCTATTCAACAGAGCAGAGTTTCAATTGATCATTTATTTTGACTATAGTCAAAGCATTTGTGCCAATATATATTTTTTTATTATTATTATATTTTTTCCAATGTATTTGTACTGAAGTCAGAAATTCCAGTATGATGACAACACCGCTGTGAAGGCCAGGAAAATTGAGGCCACTTACACAAGTTTTAGCTTTAGCCTAAAGTGATCTGGCTTTCGGTGACGTGCCATATCGTCCATCATGCGTTGCATCACACCTCTTCATTGGATATATTGCATCACACCTCTTCATTGGATGTATTGCATCACACCTCTTCATTGGATGGTTATTATAGTATATATTCTTATTGCTTCACCACAGAAGTGATTAAGACTATTGTTCCAGAATAAGCTTGCTCAAGGGACAGAGCAAAGGACAAAGGAGAATAAGGTGAGGATCATACAATTCACCCCTATCAGTCAGACATATGCCAGTCCATTATTACATCAGCCAAAAATAAAAAATAAATTAAAAAAATCAGACCTCAGACTTTATTCTTAACCATCCAACACTGAAACACTTTACCCAGCAGAGTTTTGTTTATTGTTTTGTAAAGTATTGTTTACAGCTTTCATTGTCTGAGCTCTAAATTACTGCTCATGTCAACTTTGCATCAAAATTTCATCCCAGAATTTGCCAAAGGAAGAAACCTTGTTTTATATGATTTTGTTCTATGATCAAAAGCATTCATGCAGTGTTACAGTACTTTGGGATAACTCTCTCTCCAAAGCAGCTGCAGAACTCAGTCATGCCTTTGATATTGTGACAAACATGCTGTTAAAGGCAGGAAACAATAACAGATACTGCTAATATTTACATGCCATTTCAAAGCTATTACATGTGAGATTATGTTTTTGTTTGCAAAGTGCTGACAGGTTGCATTCAGACAAAGGGAGAGATTTGAATAAAAAGTACACCTGTCAGTTTTCTCAGCAAACAGACCAAGTATTAAATGAAGACAGCAGCTGTTGTCCAATAGGCCTAACCGACGTTAGGATTGCCAGGGGTAGGACAGCACAGCGGACTTAACATGTCAGGACTTGCTGGATTTAAGCACATCCCCATCGTCTTCAATCATCTCAACAGTACCAAAGCACTCCGTTTAAAGCGGCTTCAGTTGCCAGATTTAAAGGTACACATGCAGGATTTTCAATATGCAGGAAGTATAGACAAAAATAATGTCTCTCAATCATTACTTATGATCCACTAGAAGTGTGTGGTGGTTTTTGTTTCTACAAAGATGATGTATTTTTCACTGGCTCACGCAGATCTGATTCTGCTCCCCCTCTGACGTAGGAAGTGGATCTTATTATAATATTACCGCCCCTTAATCTGCACATTTCCAACCCCCGGCACTGCCATCATTTAGTTTCAAAAGTGACAACAGCGTAACCAGTTCTAACACAATGGCAAAAGTTCAAGCAAAGAATGCAACCTGTTCTGTCGTTGGCTGCACAGAACACTATTTGACCCCAAAAAAAAAAATCACAACTGTCTTATAAAGACCTCAGGGAACTGTGTCAACGTGTGTAAAAAGTTAAACATGACGGTACATGCAAGTCAATGAGATGAATCAATGTAACTCCACAACAACTACATAAATGTATCCAATAACCATTCAAAAACATCCAGATGCAGTCAAAAAATTGCAACCTCTTCCTGAGTCTCTCTGTAAGGCCGCACTTCGCTACTGACTAGATTTTGGATGAATGAAATTTGCGTTTGTTATTGCTGGAGTATCCGAAGCTCGTGTAAAAGGATCGACAGTCTTCTGAACGGTGGCGGGGAAAAGCAGCTCATTTGCATTTAAAGGGACACACAAAAACAGCATGTTTTTGCTCACACCCAAAAAGGGGCAACTTTGACAAGCTATTATAAATTATCTGGGGGGTATTTTGAGCTGAAATTTCACAGACACATTCTAGGGACACCAAAGATTTATTACATCTTGTGAAAAGGGGCATAATATGTCACCTTTAACACAAACTGACAGAGACAGTTGATTGTGATGAGTTCTTCTCCGTTTTTAACAAGAAGATCCGTTGTCACATACTAATATTGTAGGAGAACATGTAATATTCATATAATGTTTATAATGACATCCCTTAAAGAAAACGGAAGTGTCATTTTATTTTTTGTTTTTTCATGCACTGTAAAAAAATATGATCAATAATTCTTGGCAACATATGTTTTTACATTAATTCATAAAAATAATTTAAGCAATTTAAGCTTTCTTTTATGTTATATGAGATTCAACTTGATTTAAGTCAGTTTAAATATAATTTAAGTTGAAATCACTTTACTTTTATTTTTTTATGGACATTTATGTTAAAGTGTATTCTCGGTTCCCATTTTTTCTATGGTCCATTGCTGTGTTTGGTTTCGGTTTCTCTTGGTTACCGTGTTAGTTTCTAGTACTGTCTTTAGTTAAACCTGTCATTATCAATCACTGATTTCTTTGTGCATTTAAGCTCTTGTGTTTCAGTCATGTTTTGTTAGTCTTTTGTTGTATTCATGTATTTGGTCGGGGGTGCCTGGACATTCTAGTTATTTTTTTTATTTTTTACCTTCGTGTTCCTTGGATAATGTTGCCGTTTCATTTTCTTGTTTTGAATGTTTTCTTGGTAATTTGGCATGCAGTTTTCATACTCTAGTCTACGCTATGCCTGCCTGTTTTATAAAGGCCAACCCCCTTGAACATTTCTGGCCTTGTCCCGGCCGTGAGGAGGGGCCAAGTTTGAATGTTGTGTTTACAAAGTTACTTAATATCCGGCATAGTGCACTTTAACCTTTCTGTTTTGAACATCATCCAAAAAAAACAAGTAGTCATGTTGTTACAAATCTGTATGAATTTCTCTTTATGTGGAACATAAAAAGACAAATTGTAAATATGTTGATCACTGGTTTCCATGTAATTACAATGAATGGGGACTGAAACTTTCAACCTTCAAAAATGTTTGTTTGTTTGTTTATTTGTTTATTTATTTATATTTATATACAGTTGAGCCCAGAATTAATCATACCCCTGGTAAATATGATCAAAAATGGCTGTAAAAAATAAATCTGCATCATTTATCCTTTTGATCTTTCATTCAAAAAATTGGCAAAATCCTAACCTTTCATTTAAGTAAAAGAATTGAAAGTGGGGGGGGGAATCACATTATAAAATAAATGTTTTTCTCCAAAACACGTTGGCCACAATTATTCATACCCTTTTATTAAATACCTTTTTGCAATCTCCTTTTGCCAAGATAACTTCTGAGTCTTCTCCTATAATGCCTGATGAGTTTGGAGAACACCTGACCAGAGATCAGAGACCATTCCTCCATACAGAATTTCTCCAGATCCTTCAGATTCCCAGATCCATGTTGGCGCTGCTTCTCTTCAGTTCACTCCACTCATCAGGTCAGGGAACTGTGACGGTCATGGCAGAAGCTTCATTTTGTGCTCCTTAACACATTTTTGTGTTGATTTTGATGTTTGTTTTGGATCGTTGTCCTGATGGAAGATCCAACCACGGGCCATTATAAGATTTCTAGCAGAAGGCGTCAGGTTTTGATTTTTTATCTGTTGATATTTGATAGAATCCACAATGCCATGTATCTGAATAAGAAGTCCAGGACCTCCAGCAGAAAAATAGGCCCACAACATATAAGATCCAATGGTATATTAAATTGTACACATGGGGTACTTTTTATCCTTGTGTGCACCAAACCCATCTAGCGTGTTTGCTGCCAAAAAGCTCTTTTTTTAGTTTCATCTGACCACAAAACCCTGTGCCGTTTGAAGTTCCAGTCATGTCTGACCACTGAATATGCTGGAGTTTGTTTTTGGATGAGTGAGGAGCATTTTTCTTGAAACCCTCCCAAACAACATGTGGGGATGTAGGGATGTAGGGGTGGGGATGGTTGTTTGATTTCTTTTTTAATAGGCTTTCTGACCCCAAGACTTAACTAATCTCTGCAATTCTCCATCTGTGATCCTTGGAGAGTCTTTGGCCACTCAAACTTTCATCCTCACCGTCCATTAAGAAAATATAGACACACTTCCTCTTCCAGGCAGATTCGTAACATCTTTAGTTGATTGGAACTTCTTAATTATTGCCCTGATGGTCAAAATGGGGATTTTCAATTCTTTAGCCATTTTCTTACATCCACTTTCTATTTTGTGATGCTCAACAATCTTTTGATGCACATCAGAACTATTTTCTTTGGTTTTATTCATTGTGATGGATGATTAAGGCAATTTGGCCTTTGTGTTTCCTCATATTTAAACTCCTGTGAAACAAGAAGTCATAGCTGGACAATTTCATGTTCCTAGTCACCCTGGTGTGCTACAAAAGGTAAATATTAATGGGAATATACTTCAGAGATATTTTATTCATAAAAAATTCTAGGGGTATGCATAATTGTGGCCAACGTGTTTTGGAGAAAAACATTTATTTTGTAATGTGATTTCCCCCCCCATTTTCAATTCTTTTACTTCAATGAAAGGTTAGATTTTTGCCAATTTTTTTGAATAAAAGATCAAAAGGATAAACGATGCAGATTTATTTTTTACAGCCATTTTTGATCATATTTACCAGGGGTATGATTAATTCTGGGCACGACTGTATATATATTTATATAACCCTATCCCTATATATATATATATATATATATATACACACACATACATACATACATACATGCATGCATACATATATACATACATACATGCATACATACATACATACATACATACATACATACATACATACATACATATAAACTAATTATTTAAGTCACATGATAGCTGTGTGTAAGGAAAATACCAAAACGTAAGTTGGTTAATGATTAATTGCGTGCAATGGAATAATCGATTAATTGAAATCGGTCTGAAAATAACCATTCACAAATCAGACGTAGCTACTTAACTTTTGATCTGTTCATCACAAAAAGCCCCAGTCCTCATTCACAATAATATTCTTCAAAAAGAATTCACCCTCTGTGTTCCACAAAGGAAAGAAAGTCACAAGGGTTTATAACAACATGAGGGTGTGAACTTAGTGTGTGAACTATTTTGTTGATGGAAAAACACTTTGGAGCAAAACTCTGGCAGAACTTCAAAAGGTAAGGCTAGCTGAGCAAAATGAATCATCCAGCTTAACCAAAAGAGGTTATTTGATCGCATTCTGTGTGCTTTCACCTTGCTCATTGGTCCCTGGATACTGGAAAAAGCCATACTTTGATCATCATTGGTGACATTGTCCATTGGAGAGCAGAAATATGATTTTATTAGTTAGAAAGCACACACAACATCAGGACTGAGTGAGAAGACCATTACAGTAAATCATACATCCCCATGAACCTCTCCATTTTCAGCATGCTCTCCGATGTCCACCTTACCGACAGCACAAAATTGTGGCTTTGACAAAGTGGATGGAATATCTTTCCCTATGGGTGATAATATTACCAGCAGGTGCAAGATGGTCTCATCTGTCACAGGAGGAGGACCTGTCTGATAGTAAGTGCTTGAATTGGAAACGCATGCAACACAATGTCAACAAAAAAACACATGAAGACATGAAGAGAGCAGATTTCAGAATGCATGTGCTAGAAGGCAAGCTTTCATGCTCTGCGCATCATGAACTGCACAGGTACCTGGGTGAAAGAAGGTAAATATCTGAGTCTTATTTCTCCTCCCATCCCCCTGGGCTGAGATAGGTGACAGGTATTCTGCGGGGTCTCACCCGTTGCATGTGACATCAAAGAGATATTTTTAAAGCGATTGAGGTATCCACAGTGGAGACCTTCTACTTGGCCTTCCCTGTTCCCTCCAGCCACCTGTTCAGTGTGCTCACCTGCTGCAGGTACAAAAGACGTGGAGGGCCGACTGCCTTTAAACTCCTGCACAACTAGGAAAGATTCTCCAGGGGAGAGAAAGAGAATATGAATAAAAAGATCAACTGAAGGAAACGGATAGAAAGGCGTGGGGGCACAGGGGCACACTGGCATGAAAATGTCTATTTCTCAAGCATTGCCAGCTTTATTCATAGTTTCTTTCAAACTAAAGTGTGCACACTGGAAAACAAAGACAGCACAAGACAAAGCTTTACTGCAGAGAAGCTTTTCACCCCTTTCTGTTGTACCCTGGTAGTCTTGCCATGTGCGTTCCATGGCACAGGGTTTTAACTCTGCCAAAAAAATAATAATAATACTTTATGCACTGCATAGTCAGACCAAATTTCCCCACGTAACAGGGCCTAACAGGGAATAATGAAATTCCCAATAAATCAAATTAATTGCATGTAAAGGACCTTACTGACATGTGTTCTGTGACACATTCTTGAAGCCAAACACTATTTCCTTGACAGTGCTTGCAATGGGAAATTAACCCTCATTATCACAACGTGTTTGTCTACTTGTAATGAGACTACAGAAAGAAACATCTATATGTGTTTGACATCCTTGTTTATGTTAAGTAGTTCTTGGAATGTCACATGATATGGCTGTACAACACAAGTCTCATTTGGGGACTAAAAGCGCATAAAACACCCTCCAGTTTCAGTATGAATGAATCACAGAGAGTGTTCAGTGGTGCTGCACAGTCAAAGCACAGGATTTTGGGTAAACATTTAGTAAATATTACTCCTCTCTATAGAAATTTGACAAAAACATATGAGAATCTATCAATATTTCTCCAAATGTGCACACTTTTGAACTATAAGCCCAGAGGGATGTTGTTTTGTCAAGCACTTTCATAATGACCGTACAGGAATTATTTTATTTTTTTTCTGAATGGGAACTGCTGACGGTCATAATTCATATTAAATGTATCAGAAAAAAAATGTCATAACAAATTAAGACATAACTGCCACTATAAGATTTTCAGAATAAAATAGGTCAAATACTGAAAATTGAGTTGGGATCTTTTAATGATGTATAGTTTGTCGAGGTAATTGCAATCATTTACATTAAAACTTTGAACTAATATCAAAGAATGACAGTGTGCCGTTGTCCTCGTGAAGTTTAAGAGGTTAATCAAATCAATCAATCAAACAAAATGGTTCATAGTTCCCAAAACTGAAAACAATTTAGGTCATCTAACTCCCAATTCCCAGCCATGCAGAGACAATGCAAATGAGATGCAAATTCAACAAAACTAAAAACCAGTTAAGGTATGGGAAATAAACACAGAAGAATTTAGCTTCTTTACATTTGCATATTGCCCCAGGAGGCTGTTTGTAATCACATGCAAATACCAGCACTGCTTTTATTTCTAGATAAAGAGAACCTGCAAACACCAAAGAACTAAATGCTTACATGAGCCTGAGTACAAACAGAATATTATCTGACTTGTATGAAAGAAGGTGAATTATCTCCTGCAGATGAATGAGGGCCAGACAATGGGAACTGGAAAAGCAGGCATAAAAACATTTTGAAAAGAAAAAACCTCAGTGAATGCTGGCTTCGGATTACAGCCGCTCAAGCAAGGATATCTAGCCTACTGTACATGCATCTGCAACATGCCGACTGGTCTCCCCCTAAATGAAAAAAAATAGAGCCAATATGTAGATTCCTGTTTAAACTGAACACACAAGGCTTGGCTGATCATTTTCAAGCATCCAACAGAACAGTGCACCCATAAAGATCAATGGGATCACAATGTGAAGGGTGGACAGGACATCCAGTCAAACGAAGTCTGAAGACTCAAAGCACTCTTGCGAGACCATGTCTTCCTGTCTAAATGATTAATCCAAAGTGACATGAAAATGAAATCACAATAACCCCTCAGAGGCAGCTATGAATCCAAACATCCCATTTTATTAGCAGTGTTCTTAAGAAGCTGGGAAAATGTTCATGGGGTTTTTGCAGCCATGTCCATCTTGAATTTTCACTGATAGTTAGGGTTTGATTAAACAGGATGCAGCAACACAATGATTAAAAAAATAATAATAATAATAATCATAAGAAAGCATTCCCTCTTCCGGTTAAAAGAGAAGTAAAAAAAATCTGTATAAATATGGTTTACTGTCATGAATCATTGATAAATCATGTCAATAAATGACAGGACAATTTCAAATGAACGTGAAGACTTCATTTGCAGCTCAAAACCTCATTTATTCGAAGCATTTATCTTAAGAACCTTTCATTTTTATCATTTATTTCTATAAGATGTTTAGCCTTCTAACCTAATGCTTGCAGATTAAAACATAAGTGTTTGATTTATTATACCACAACAGCAAAGAAGTGTCTTTATATAAATTGTATAATTTATATTTTGATAGACAAATAAAATTGTCTCCACATTAAATGGACAGCAATATATTTAATCATGTCTGGCAATTTGAAAAATTTATTTTTTTGTCTATAAAAGTTAAATAAACATTTAATGATTTATAAGCATTTCACAGATTTCTACACTAATTATATAAAACTAAACTGTCAGTACACAATAGTTATACAAATTAACTTCATCTATGCATTTATTCAGGGCCGGCCCGATGCATAAGCAAACTAAGCGGCTGCTTTTGGGGCAGCAAATAATTTATTTAATATGTTTTGTGACAGTTTGTTTTCAGAAGTTTCAAAGAGTTAGTAAAAGAGTAAAGAAAAAGTTCAAACTTTTTTATTTAAGTAACAATTTAAAAATTATTTGTTTTAAAAATTATCACAAAGTATTTATTTTGTATTAATACATAACCTCATTGCATTCATTTATAATGTGACATTATAGCGTGACATTTGTGTCAATCTTCAAGCACAGGTGACTCTGTGTGGTGGGAGGGGGCCCCCAAATCAAATTCTGCTTAGGGCCCCCAAAAGGCTCGGGCCGGCACTGCATTTATTTCCATTCAAAGAACTGGAAACTGATAGAAAAAGACTGGCTTAAAAGATTCATCATCATGTGGCTCCATCAACATCACAGCCTTCACCTATTCAGTTGAAATGGCGAGTTTAAAGGGATTAGAATTTGTTGTCCCAAGTATCATAAATTCATAAAACTAAAAATGTTTGCTCAGAATGACTAGAATGGCGCATTATATAGGCATAATAGTCGCAATGGGCCATTCCAGATACGAATAAAAAAGTGCATCTGCTAAAAAGTGTGAGACAGGTGAGACAATTATTTGGTCAAAATCATTTTAAAGTTGCCACTTTGTGGCTGATTTTTACTCAAATTGGTTCACATTCATTTTCACAAGATGTACAAATATATAAATTGTATCCATTTTTGTAATTGTTATATCCGCGAGTCTGGAGAAACAGGCGTTTATTTATTCATTCTCAGTGTTGAGAAACGTAGCCTTCATGTGTTACGTTATTATTACATGTTCGTTACTTATAGTAGAGCCCGACCGATATATCGGCGGGCCGATATTATCGGCCGATATTAGGCATTTTCCTAACTATCGGTATCTGCATTTATAATGGCCGATAAATTAATATTTAAAAAAATGCAGCGTGCAGTGATTTATGTAAGGATGGCGCTGCCAATAAAGCACCTAAAAGCTGTCACAAAGAACAGGCAAAAGTGGCAAAAAAATTACGGCCGCGTCCATGTAGACACAGTGTTAAAGCTCATTCTGCTACGTTACAACATCAAGCAATATTCCAATAATTTATGTAATTATAACACTTTATATAGGGCCATTTTGCATTAAGAGTAGCCAGATGGACACGCGAGACGCGACATGTTCAGAATTAATACACTTTTAGTAAACTACAGAACAGCGCGAGCGGGAAGCGGCGCACCTCACAGGCAGAGAACGCGTCCGAGAATGGACACTGCATTAGTGATATAAAACGCACACACACAGGTCTGTTAAATTAAGCAATACTTTTAAGGTAGTCTAATATTTTTCTGACTAACAAAATTACTGACACAGTAAAGGGTAGATTTAAATAAAGAAAAACGAAATTTAAATAAAGAAAACGAAATTTAAATAAAGAAATTAAACGAAATTTAAATAAAGAAAAACGAAATTTAAATAAAGAAAAACGAAATTTAAATAAAGAAATTAAACGAAATTTAAATAAAGAAAAACGAAATTTAAATAAAGAAAAACGAAATTTAAATAAAGAAAAACGAAATTAAGTTAAATTAAAAAACGAGATTAATTTAGATTGATAATAACGGGTAAAAAGGCTAATACATTTTGTTTCTATTATTCCATTTTCCACAATGTCAAAGCAACACAGCTTAACCCAAAACACAAGCTCAGACATGCACTTCGTCCATACAAACTCCGCTGTTCTGCGCTCTAGCCAGAGAACACTCCCGTTGCTGGAACACTTGTGCGTCGGTTCTATTTCTAGCTTGCATGCGTTTTCCGCGTGGCTCGAGCAGCGCCTGAGAGACGCGTCTCACGCAGGCAGTGTGCAAACTCCAACCTGTTAACATGGGAGCCGAAATAAAAACGGCCATGCCACGCAGTCAGTGTGTCGCCGGCCTTATTCAAGCGCGAATGAGAACCGTTTCGCGGGGGATCCCAGATGTGAAAAAAAAAAAAAAAACGAATGTCAAATTTTCAAATCGAATACCAACCCACCGAACGAATATTCTAATATTCGGGTCCAGCCCTATAGCCTAGTTTCACGTTTAGTACATTTTGCTTACTACTTATTTAAAATAGTATAAAACTACTGTACATATGTAATTATAAACGTTTTCATTATGATATTATTAATTTTACTTTACTAAAAAGATCTGAGTTCTTCCTCCACTGGTAGATATTAGAGAAATTAAGATTAAAAATAGAAGATAAGGTTTTGTCAGTGACACTTTTGATATATTTATTGATACAAGTTATGTTTTAAATAACGTGACTAAATTAAAAGACAAAGTCCTTAGTGAAGATTATGCAACAGTATTTAGAATATAATATAATATAAAATGCAATGCAAACTAGCTTGGTTACAGCTCAAATTCTCATTATATTATTCACCCTGCCTCCATTACATATCTTTGTCACACAAGTGTTTGATCAACACATTTGCGTGATCATTGCAAAACGTTTATATATTTATTCTGTTTATACTGTGTATTCTATATACAGTACCCATCAAAAGTTTGTACACACCAATTGGAAAGTGTGTCCAAACTTACTGTACTATAATACACATAAATAATATTGCTACTGTATTATAATATACACATAAATAATATCGGCCGATATATCGGTATCTGGCTTTTTTTTTTATCGGTATCGGCATCGGCGCCCAAAAATCCATATCGGTCGGGCTCTAACTTATAGATTAAAAAATACCGTTGTAGCCTATCAGTGCTGCGCGAGCTCTCTCTCACAAACACGGACACGCACACAGAGAGAGAGAAGATCATTGTAAAATGAAAATTGACGGGCTAAGTTTAAATTTTGTTCTTGCTTGTTTGTTTTTTTCTGTCAAAATGTCAGAAAGCATTTTGTATTATCCATCCGTGTTTTTAAAATTCGTTAAATGATGAACATTTTACTGTTAACACAGCCCTCATTATATGTCGGATTCGTCTAACTTATACTTGATATTATTTTTAGAATAAGTGATTCGTTATGCTATTATTGGACTCCTGTCTATTCATTGTCAACTGTTTTCTATAAATATGTTTGTATTGGCTAACATTTATTCAGCTAATGCGTGTCCTGTTTCAAATGTGCAATGTTCAAACGCAAAGACAGCATGTCACAAATAGAAGTCCTTTTCCCTATGGTATTTAGTATCATATTTGGATATTGGAATAATAAATTAAGTAGCCTATCCTAATTGTACACACTGTTCCTATGTTGTTGTTTTTTTACTGTTTTCTAGGGGTTTCTTAATTTTAGACAAGTTGACCAGCACACATTATGCAATGCAATTCAATGCAATGCAATATAATGCATGTGTAAATTTGTTTTGCAGACAGAAGATTCAGCAATCCATACATAAGACAATCCAAAAAGCATCAAAACAAACAGTAAACATAGAACATTAAAATGTAACATTAAAAAACAAAGCGTAAAAAACTTCTAAGAAAGATCATAAAAAATGTGCCTCTACACATCCACTTATACATAAAGTGCATAAAGTGCCGTGCTTAGCAAAGAGTGCCATCTCCTACTATCTTTATTTATTAATTCTATGGCTGCAGGTACAAAAGTATTCCTATATCGTTTGGTTCTCCACCTAGGGGCCACAAACCGACATCCAGAGCGTAGGAGCTGAAACTTAGCATGTAAAGGATGAGAACAGTCTCCGATAATAAAACTCACCTTATGCTGTAGCTTATTGGAATAAAGACTTACAAGGTTGGATTGAGATTCACCTATAATCTTACTAGCCCACCTAACAATTTGGTTCAAAGAATTTTTGTTCTTCAAAGACAAATAACCAAACCAAGATACAAGGGAGAACGACAAAACTGATTCAATAAAGGCCTGATAGAAAAGGGTCATCATAGATTTGTCAATCTATCATCACTAGAAAAAATAAACTGTAAAATGTCTATTTTTTTGTGTGTCCACTTACAATCGAAACAAAACATTGCATAATAAACAGGGTGTGCTTTCTGCCTCTCCGTGAACTTTTTTTCTGGAGCACGTCTCTAAACTTAAAACTCAGCGAATACTATTCACCCAGGCATGAGCAATATATCTTTATAATCATTTAAAATGATTTAAAATTATTTTTACTTTAATATTTGACCACAGCTTTATAATACAAATGCTACAACGACTAATTTCTTCAATATCATAACATGAGAACATCA
The DNA here is from genome assembly GCF_963993115.1 of Abramis brama. Lineage (NCBI taxonomy): Eukaryota > Metazoa > Chordata > Actinopteri > Cypriniformes > Leuciscidae > Abramis > Abramis brama. The sequence continues at coordinate 27,922,336 of NC_139979.1, read as the reverse complement.
AAACTTGCAAAATCAAAGAGTTATTACTACTACTTTTTTTTAACAAATCAGGATGAACTGAAATGTGCCTTTCAAAAAATATTGACATTCACATTTATCTATCATGACAGCTGAGATAATGTTTATTAAAAGACAACAGTGTTAATGTAAAAGTGTCATTTTCAGGCTTATGTTCTAAACAGAGCTACACAAGTAAGCAATCTGTATTGTATAAAGCACTATAGAAATAAAGGTGACAGCTTATTCTATGAATCACTAACTGCGTTATAGCGACCTTACTGTGTCAGTGAAATATGGGTTGTGGTTGCGGAGCCTCGTCTAAATGCTATTATAATGACTAATACAACATGAGAACATCAAATCTATTTAATACAACATGAGAACATCAAAACTTGCTAAATAAAAGTGTACTTTTTAAATCAGGATGAATTGAAATGTGCCTTTCAAAAAATGTTGAAGTTCAAGTTTATAACAGCTGAGTTCATTAAATATCTACTTTCCGCTCAATTATGCACAACTCGTCCGTGAAACAAGTCACTTACATTTTTTTTGCGGATCACTCGAAATGGGTCAAATTAAAAATCAAATAATCTGGAAAGCCCTACACTCAAGCCCATCATTCAGTGTCTGTGATGCACATTTTGCTCCAATCAATATTAGATCATATGATGATCCAATGATGAGTTATGTAATCAAAGGTTATTTTATTTGAATATCTGCTAGTTACCCTATGGGTTGCACCTAGCATATATCCTTAATTTCATCTGTGTGCAAGTTATACAAGAACAGAAAGCAAGCTATAATTTATAAAGGTTAACTAAAGTCTGGGTAATGGCCACTACTTGATTTAGGCCTACAGTATATCTTGATCTTGACTGTCTGTCACCATTGCCTGTCACAATAACAACACTGTAAAAAAAAATAAAACCGTGATTTTTATGGTAAAAAACCGGCAGCTGTGGTTGCCAGTACTTTACCGTCAAAAATACGGTAGCAACGTTATTGGTTTTACAGACTTAACTTAAAATTTACAGTAATAAACCGTAATTCATCATCTGATATAATGTGAATTTAACATCCTATTGAAGTATTAATATCTGTTTTGTACCATTGTAATACACTGATAACCAACAATCACAGCAGTGATGACAGTCACATGATCAACCAAAGCTCATCACAAGCAGCTCTTCCACAAGAAATGTAATACTAATATATTAGAAGCTGCACAGTGTCATTCACACAAACATTAAACACCATCATGGTAACACAAATTAAATTTTAAAAATGCAATAAACATTAATTTAACAACATTAAATGTAACATAAAACCCTAATGTACATAACTGATTAGAACAAACTAAGAAAACTATGAAGAAAGTTATTTTAACAAAAATAGATCAAATGTGAAGTGTCACGCAGGGAATTGTGGGAATGTCAATTTACAGTTTTTCACTGTAAATTATACAATGAGTTGTTCTTTTTCACTTTCAAAAACTGTAACTGTAACATATAGTATGGAAACTTTCTGTTAACAGGGTGTGCTTTCCAATTAACCAATTAACAGTTTTTCATTGTAGCATTTTTAGTCTTTTACCGTTAAAATCACGATAATTTTTTACAGTGAAGTTAAGAATATTTAGATACTGGAATAAAACCTTTGCTAAAAGTAAAATTAGATTTTTCCCTGACCTTCTTTTCTCAATAAAGTAAGGGTGCACACAAAAAAACAAACCCTACTTAGCAGTCAGATGTCCATGTAAACAAAGGCACAGATGCCTCAACACCCCGTATCTAGAGGAGTATTTTTTTAAAAGTTGAACTTCTTTTAACTTGAGCGCCACATTTAAAACGCTGCGTCATGCACAAGATGCTGCAGAAGACGCGAGTGCAATGGTACCATGTCCGTCTAGCACACTTTTACAAAGGAAAACCAATGGAAAAACAGCGCACTGGAATGCAAAAATGCATTCTCTGCGAAAATGAACTAGACACTCGACTGCCATGTCCCGTGTGAAACGGCCTTAGCGCTAGTGGTGAGCGTGCACCATTTCGCACCGGAACAGTGGATTGCGGCTTTAAAACCAAGTGCATTTGGACTTAGTCTTCCAAACTACCTGAAGTTGTCAGGAAAACACTATAACGCCTTGAATGACGCCTTTTTTCACCTGTCGATGTCCTCTCTGCGTATGAAGGAACTACCTGAGCCCTGCTTTCACCTCTGACACTGAGATGACGACAGAGGCAGCATGATCGGCCAAATGTTGGTGACATAAATATCCATGTAAACATAATGGGCAATATATCACGGCACCAAAAATTTGAGGTCATGTCTATATATCGTACAATAGGCCGATATATTGATTATAGCAAAAGGCCTAGCTAATATGGCAATAAAAACAGATACATTCCAGTGCATTTATTCAATAAAGTTACAACACATCACAATATAATAAATGGATTGTCTAAAAGAGACTGAAACTGAGCGAGAAACATCCAGTGTGTTCCGAGACCGCAAAACTGCAGATTCCATTTCAACAGGTTACATCTCATTGAAATACTTAATCACTCAGATCTATTGTGAAGCGTGCACACAGCTGTCGCTGCTTGGACTCCCTTCTGCCAGATTGGTTCAGATACAGTGTTCAAGTGCAGTAAAACTACTAAATGCGTTTAAAAAAGTGCATTTGCTGGAAGGATGTCTATTAACGGAGCACAACATGCAGCAACTGTCATTTGGACAGCCACACTACTAGGATGGTTCGATGAAGATGGATGTGCTTTCGACTGCTAGCCTATTTACTCTCCCCCTGGCCGTCTGTGTGCTTCAAACAAGGAGAAATTCATCTAAACAATTAAACCAAGCAAGCAATCAGGTCACACCTCCAATAAACCTCTAATTTACAACATTGACCAGACGTTCCTCTGGGTGTTTCCGCTGCCTGAACCACATTTGTATGTAACACTTTTCTCTTCCCAGAAAGGACAAGCGGAGACATGCTGACCTGATAGAGTGAAGAGGAACAACGTTCCTGTCGATCGGCCCTGACAGTGAGATCAGTGAGAGGCAGATTATGGCCCTCAAATCCCAGAGTATTATTGATGAGGGATTGGTGAACTGTCATGGCAGTAAAGCCAGATCCCACTGCATGGGATGTTAATGCAGTCAAAGAGGGTCATTTTAAATAGCCCCATGCTCAAGGACACTCTGGGAAACAACCGCTCACAATAGGTAAAAATGCCTAGCAAGTTAATGTCTAATCAATACCAAACCACAGATTGACTCAAAATAAAAACAATCATTTGCTTAGATCACTTTACATTATTATTCATTAGGGCTGGGTATTGACACAAATTTCAAAATTCGATTCAATTTCGATTCACAAGCTTGCAATTCGATTCGATTTCGATTCCAATTCAATATTGATTATTTTGGATATCAGGTACAATACATGGCACATTTTCACAATGAAAACAAATCTAACTAATGCTGTAAACTATGGGAGTCAGTTGTAGCCTATAGGCTTCATTAGCCTACTATTATTGAAGGTAAAAATTAACTGATTTGTATACAAACACTTAAATTACACTTATTTTTATAATAATTAAGTTATGAAATATAAACATTTAAATGGTGACTGTCATAAAAACTTGCCAGATTTATGGTTTGGATATGGATATGGTTATGGTTTTTCTGAGGTAAATGTGACGTTACATGACATTGTGCAAAAGCTGTTTTACTGACGTCTTTCCACGGTTGAAACACTGATTGTGACACCATGTGACATGATACGGATTTCGATAAGTTGTACTCTACCTTTTAACACACTTTCAGGTGCTCATTCATGTTTATCTCGCGCGGTAACTGGTATTATTAAGGCGGAAGAGAAGATCATGTGCGCTCCGCGCTGCTGCTGCTCTTGAGCTGAGCTGCGCCAGAGCGATCTCACGCCACAGCGCCAAAATGGTATTTATGTTTTTGAATTTCGTAAGAAAATGGACGCAATTTGAAATCTGAAACTTTGTTTCATATCAAAAGTAACAAAGCACAAAGATTTTGCGATTTATTGGATGGGACGCGCGCTACAATGTTCCATTCATTCGTCAATTGAGAACAGGATGACTAATCGATTCTTGGGATTTAAGAATCGATATCGGTTTGTAAAAATGAGACTCGATTAAAATCGAGAAATCAATATTTTTTACCCAGCCCTATTATTCGTGTTATTCACTAGAAATATTCCCGTCAAGAAACTTGTTAACCATAAGTCATATGGGCTACAGACATACCTCTATGGTGCTTTTGTGTCCTTTGAAAAGCTTGAAACTATAGGTTTGAAAATGAACAAAGACATTTGCTTTCCTGTTCCTTGGGTTAGGGTAGCAAGGTAGCCAAGGCTCACATAGCCTTAGGTCACAACTGTTAAACCGGCCGGTAAGGTGGCACAAAGATGGGAAAACATGCAGTCCCACAAAAAAAAAAAAAAGTACATGCCTTGGCAATTGATCTGCTGTTTTTGGAGGATGTTTTTTCCTATCCCTTCCTGTTTCCTGTCTATGTCATCATTGTCCAGATATATGCATATGTAGCAGCTTGTTTTCTCACTCAACATCACGTGTCAAGTCAAGTCACCTTCATTTATATAGCGCTTTTAACAATATGGATTGTTTCAAAGCAGCTTTACAGAGATAATAGGAAATTACCGTAACAGATTGTTAAGGCTGTACAACAGCTCTAGGATAATAGGTTAGTTTTAATTGATTGATTTACTTCCATTGCGAAGATCATTAGTTATAAACTTAGCGGCCGCTAACACAACACCGTTCTAACAGGAAAACCCTTACCGCGCTCCGGCCACCCATCCACACAAAACAGTGCCTGGTGTCTCAAGAAGGCACTCCCTGAAATAGGTTTGAAGGTGCAAAGGTGATTATCCGTTATCTCTGCGCAAATCTCAAAAATGCAAACCCGCAAAAACGCAGACGTCGCGCCCATGCACATTACGTGTTCAGTCCAAAGGTATGCGCGTATGAATATATAGGTTCGCAGTGTGTAGTCCTTTACAAATCAACCCTCAATAAACTACTTGTCTGGCCTTTAAAATGTTATAATACAGAATGTTTTTGTCGCATCTGCGTAGCCACGCGAACCGGAATTATCCCGACAACATTTTATCTGTACTGAGGTAAAGGGAAGGGAAGGAGGCCTTCACAGGGGAGAGACTAGCTGACACTTCAGGACTGCGTTGACAGGTAAACCTCGGATAAACTGAGAGACTAATATTAGCGTAGACTTCATCCTTCTTATGATGTAACAAGTACAAAAGGATTTATGGGAAGTGTTCCCAGTTCTGGCTGATCTAATCTATGCAGCCTAACATTGAATTAAAGAAAGCCTATAATGTGTTATGTGCTTGCTAGGCCAAAGAGATGTGTTTTTAGTCTAGATTTGAACTGACAGAGTGTGTCTGCTTCCCGGACAATGTTAGGAAGATTGTTCCAAAGTTTTGGGGCTAAAAAGGAAAAGGATCTACCGCCAGCAGTCGATTTTGATAGTCTAGGTATTATCAACTGGCCGGAATTTTGAGATCGCAATAGACGTGAAGGACTATAATGCGTTAAGAGCTTGCTCAAGCACTGGGGAGCTAAACCATTTAGTGCTTTGTAAGTGATCAGCAATATTTAAAAATGTATACGATGTTTAATAGGGAGCCAATGCAGTGTTGACAGAACCGGGCTAATATGGTCATACTTCTTGGTTCTGGTAAGAACTGTAGCTGCTGCATTTTGGACCAGCTGTAGTTTGTTATATTTTATAAAACATATATATATATATATATATATATATATATATATACACACACACACACACACACACACACAGTGGGGAGAACAAGTATTTGATACACTGCCGATTTTGCAGGTTTTCCTACTTACAAAGCATGTAGAGGTCTGTAATTTTTATCATAGGTACACTTCAACTGTGAGAGACAGAATCTAAAACAAAAATCCAGAAAATCACATTGTATGATTTTTAAATAATTAATTTGCATTTTATTGCATGACATAAGTATTTGATCACCTACCAACCAGTAAGAATTCCAGCTCTCACAGACCTGTTAGTTTTTCTTTAAGAAGCCCTCCTGTTCTCCACTCATTACCTGTATTAACTGCACCTGTTTGAACTTGTTACCTGTATAAAATACACCTGTCCACACACTCAATCAAACAGACTCCAACCTCTCCACAATGGCCAAGACCAGAGAGCTGTGTAAGGACATCAGGGATAAAATTGTAGACCTGCACAAGGCTGGGATGGGCTACAGGACAATAGGCAAGCAGCTTGGTGAGAAGGCAACAACTGCTGGCGCAATTATTAGAAAATGGAAGAAGTTAAAGATGACGGTCAATCTCCCTCGGTCTGGGGCAGCAGGACCTGGTCAATGACCTGAAGAGAACTGGGACCACAGTCTCAAAGATAACCATTAGTAACACACTACGCCATCATGGATAAAAATCCTGCAGCACACGCAAGGTCCCCCTGCTCAAGCCAGCGCATGTCCAGGCCCATCTGAAGTTTGCCAATGACCATCTGGATGATCCAGAGGAGGAATGGGAGAAGGTCATGTGGTCTGATGAGACAAAAATAGAGCTTTTTGGTCTAAACTCCACTCGCCATGTTTGGAGGAAGGAGGAGGATGAGTACAACCCCAAGAACACCATCCTAACCGTGAAGCATGGAGGTTGAAACATCATTCTTTGGGGATGCTTTTCTGCAAAGGGGACAAGACGACTGCACCGTATTGAGGGGAGGATGGATGGGGCCATATATCCCGAGATCTTGGCCAACAACCTCCTTCCCTCAGTAAGAGCATTGAAGATGGGTTGTGGCTGGGTCTTCCAGCATGACAACGACCCGAAACACACAGCCAGGGCAACTAAGGAGTGGCTCCGTAAGAAGCATCTCAAGGTCCTGGAGTGGCCTAGCCAGTCTCCAGACCTGAACCCAATAGAAAATCTTTGGAGGGAGCTGAAAGTCCGTATTGCCCAGTGACAGCCCCAAAACCTAAAGAATCTGGAGAAGCTCTGTATGGAGGAGTGGGCCAAAATCCCTGCTGCAGTCTGTGCAAATCTGGTCAAGAACTACAGGAAACGTTTGATCTCTGTAATTGCAAACAAAGGTTTCTGTACCAAATATTACGTTCTGCTTTTCTGATGTATCAAATACTTATGTCATGCAATAAAATGCAAATTAATTACTTAATCATACAATGTGATTTTCTGTTTTTTTGTTTTAGATTCCGTCACTCACTGTTGAAGAGTACCTTTGATAAAAATGACAGACTTCTACATGCTTTGTAAGTGGGAAAACCTGAAAAATCGGCAGTGTATCAAATACTTTTTCTCCCCACTGTATATATGCATGTTATATATATATATAATATAATATAATATACATACACTGCCACGGTCTTCAAATACATAAAAGCTAAGTCATGTTGGGCAGGTATTTGAAGACCTATTACGTTGTGAGTCAAGTTCAAGGGTTACTCTTTTGGTGTAAATCGATGCGTGCGGCTATCTGCCAGAAGCTAGTTATTTTAGTCGATAAAGTTTTAAATATGGATATTTTTCTTACATGAACGCGTCGCTTCACTTCAAAAGGCCTTTTTTAACCCCTGCAGAGCCGTTTCGAGCACTTTAATCATAAATAGATGCGCTTTGATGGACTTAGACAGACAGCCATTCACTCCCATTATCAAGCTTGGAAGAGCCAGGACATTTTTTAATATAACTCCGATTGTATTCGTCTGAAAGAAAAATGTCATATACACCTAGGATGACTTCAGGGTGAGTAAATCATGGGCTAATTTTCATTTTTGGGTAAACTATCCCTTTAACGATACCCATTCCTATTTATAAAGGAGTACTAATACTAGGCTATTGGCTGTTTATTAGAACTTATTAGCACATATTAATGCCTTATTCTGCAAGACCATATTCTACATCCTTTAATCCTACCCAATACCTAAACTTAACAACCTTACTAACTATTAGTTAGTTTATTGAGGCAAAAGTCTGTAAGAATTGATAAATTAGGAAATTCCAAACAGTCTGTTTTGGGGGTGGCCAGGCCCTGAGAGGACAAAAGGACCTCTCTGGAGATTAGCATTTGAACTGGCCCTCATGCACCATCGAGACGAAAGTCTCACCTCCGAGTCATCCTAATCTACATCTCTTTCCCTCTCCCCTCACCCCTCTCTCAAGCTCAGACGATCACCTGAAATCACCCAAGAAAATGTATAGTTTAATGTGAATGATTATCACAGAGTATTTTCATGTTTGGTATCATTTAAAATGTCACAGTGCGACTGGTACAGATATCTCATATCCAGATAGATAAAACAAAAGGTAATAGGGTTTTTAAGAGCTTATGGGTAACTGACTTACAAAGGAAGGTGGTCTTTAAGCAAATGGTCCCACACCCCCATGAAGATGCGACCACTGCATGCAAATTTCTATTGTTACATGTTTCCAGGTAAAAGGTTTGTCTATTTAAGGAAGTGCAGCAGGGAGATCGAGGCCTTTTTCTGTATTTCAGATGGGTCCGTTAGGCTGGGAGATGTAGATCTCTCAGCCTAACGTATTTCTTAAATGTTGGGTTTGCATCTTATCTCTATTCCAGAGCATTTGATGTTTTGTATCGATTCTCTTTGAATTGATTATGGAATTGGCATGATACATTTACCTGACATAATAAATTGTTACATTGTTGATTATTCTAACTGACTTTGATATTATTTTCATTGAAGAGTTAAACGGAATAGCCAAACATTCACTCACTTTTAGTGAGGCACAGATATTATTAAACCCTTTCATTTATGGAGTCAGATGAATTAACGAGAGAATACATAACTAAATGTATTGTAAATTTAACCAACCAATATTCTGCACGAGTAAGGACAGAACACGTGAGACCTTCCCCGTGTATTGGCGAACCGGCAGATTGGACCAATTTCACGGGCCTTACAAGTCATAGCTAATAGTTAGTTAATAGTGAGAATTGGATCCTAATTTAAAGTGTGAACCAGTCCACCAAATTATTAAATTAATTATAGCATTGTGTATACGTGACAGCATTGCATGATTATGTACATAGTACATATTAAAGCACTACATAAATGCCTCATTCATGTAAACGAAATGATGAATTGTTTTGTTTTTTTAACCGGTTCACTTAAACTGTCAGAAAGAACCAGTTTGCGGAAAAGAATCGGACTTCCCATCACTACACCCAACTACTAAAATTTTCTAACATGACAGACACATGGATCAGAGCAGCTTACAAACTGCACCTAAAGCCACACATTTGAGCTATCAGTCCACAGTGAAACTCCTCATGTCTTCCCTTATTTTAAGTCAATCTCATCTGCAGAATGGTTCACAAAGACCAGTGAAGTGCAGCTCACACCTGAATGTGAGCCAATGCATGTGCCAACACCTATGCTCAGCAGGCTTTTTCTTCTAAATTCCCTCAATCCTCTTTTGCTGTTCTTAATCTACATCTCCTCTCTCCGGGTGTGGGAAGAAGGCTAGTCATAGTACTGAACACTTCTCCTGGCACTGAGGACTCTGAGAAACAGTGGTAGCTGCAAAAACAAGTTGTAAGTTGCTCTGTAGCCAGTGAGAGGAGGAGGCTGTAGCATCACAGCAGTTGTGCGCTTTCATTGGTCACCTCTGTCAGACGTAACATTGTGTAGAGACCGAATTCAGCCACTCATAGCACTGCGAGCATGGTCTATTTTATGAATGAACAGTGAGACAAATGCATAAATATACTGTTCACTGAGAAACATGAAATCAAGCACATAGATGGTGTTCTAGTCTAAAACTCCTTACAGAAAGGTATCTCTGAAACAATATATTTAAGCATTTATACCCAACACATTCTTAATAATGTTTTTCTCCAAAAGCATAAATAAAGATTTTGTGGTTAAAAAAAAATATACTGTAATACTGTCTATGTAAATCATTGCAGTATCCCACCCAATCAGTGCTGACTTTCTATGAAGACAATGCCTGACAATCAAAGACAAGGAGATTTGGTGATGGAGTCACTGCCGCTCATTTCATTTGTCAAGAGTGCCACCTACAGATGGGTTAGGGTTATGATTAGGATAAACCCTATGATTCAGACACTTAAAAGAGGAAAGCTTAGATATATATTCTTCAACATGCAAGCACAAAGTCAGAGTATGTGTGTGTGTAATAAATTAATAAACTATTTTGGTACACATTACTGCTTATGTTTTGGTGTATCAATGAATAGATTAGATAATTATTTGCAGCATTTTAGTTATTGCTTTAAACATTTTAATTTATTGGGCAACAACAGTTCTATGAATAAAATGATTTGGAATGAAAGTTTCAGAGCAAACCAAATTCCCTGAGGTGCGATTATAGTAATTTTTATACATTCGGGAGGGAAAAAAAGTGTCAACTGGTAAAAAAAAAAACGCTCATGTGATATGTGACAAACAACAGGCTGAGAAAGAGAACACGTGTAAGAAAAAGAAATAGAAAAGATGAAAATAAACAGAGGAAGCCGGCAAGGCGCCCATGCTTGTCTTTGTCCCTGACTGAACATTACAGACAAATGAAAGAAAGGAAAAACAACTGTATATTTGACATCAAAAGCTTTAACGTTTCAGAGAAGATGATGATCACTCCAAATGAATTTAACTTTAAATTTCCTCAGGTTTAAAGCTTTAAAAACATTTACCCCTACAAATAGGTATAAACAGAAAAGGCAAACTGAGTACACAGAAGTTTTCCAATTTATAAAACCACATGTACGGCAGAACCTGTGCAAGGCAATGATACACCAATTGATTCCTCATTGATCGCTATATGTCCAGCTATGTCAGTTACTGACATATAAATTGCCAGAACATGCAGCAAGTTTGTCTTGGCTTCAGAATAAAAGCCCTGATCTCTGCAGCGAGGGGACTCATTTCAGACAGTCATGCTGATAACGATAAACGCTAAGATTTTTTTAGTTGACTAGTCGTCATTCATTTAAGCAAATAGTTGACTAGTTCCACATTTATGATATTAATTTAATTACTTAAATATATACTGGGGGGCAGGGGCGCAACTACCCAGTGTCAGAGGGGTATGCAGTAACAATTTTGGCCCCGCCTGCTCGCGATATTATCCCCCCCTCTCTATGTCAAAATTCTATGATGGAATCTTATGAATATCCTAATCCAGCCTATTAGTCCTCTAAAAAGTTATATAACATTGAGGAAATGCAGAAATTATTTAGAAACGCACAACAGCAGCTACGTATAGCTACGCCCCCCTGGAGCTGCGCCCCTATGCGCCGCATATAGCGCATACCCACTTTTTGCGCCACTGCTGGGGGGGACCTTTAAAATATAAATTAGCACTCTAGCACATGCATAATTTGCTGAATTTGTAGGTAAACTAACGTTTCTGAGTCGGTGTTGGCTGCAAAGATGAAAGTTGACGATGCTGACTCGCTTACCTCTGTAGTACAGTGAAAGAGATTTCATATGGATTACATGATCAGAGAATTTTTTTTTATTGGTTTATTTAAAAGCAGACATTTCAAGCTTTCTACGGACATATATGTCTGTAAGGCAAGTACACTCACCTAAAGGATTATTAGGAACACCATACTAATACTGTGTTTGACCCCCTTTCGCCTTCAGAACTGCCTTAATTCTACATGGCATTGATTCAACAAGGTGCTGAAAGCATTCTTTAGAAATGTTGGCCCATATTGATAGGATAGCATCTTGCAGTTGATGGAGATTTGTGGGATGCACATCCAGGGCACGAAGCTCCCGTTCCACCACATCCCAAAGATGCTCTATTGGGTTGAGATCTGGTGACTGTGGGGGCCATTTTAGTACAGTGAACTCATTGTCATGTTCAAGAAACCAATTTAAAATGATTCGAGCTTTGTGACATGGTGCATTATCCTGCTGGAAGTAGCCATCAGAGGATGGGTACATGGTGGTCATAAAGGGATGGACATGGTCAGAAACAATGCTCAGGTAGGCCGTGGCATTTAAACGATGCCCAATTGGCACTAAGGGGCCTAAAGTGTGCCAAGAAAACATCCCCCACACCATTACACCACCACCACCAGCCTGCACAGTGGTAACAAGGCATGATGGATCCATGTTCTCATTCTGTTTACGCCAAATTCTGACTCTACCATCTGAATGTCTCAACAGAAATCGAGACTCATCAGACCAGGCAACATTTTTCCAGTCTTCAACTGTCCAATTTTGTTGAGCTCGTGCAAATTGTAGCCTCTTTTTCCTATTTGTAGTGGAGATGAGTGGTACCCGGAAGGGTCTTCTGCTGTTGTAGCCCATCCGCCTCAAGGTTGTGCGTGTTGTGGCTTCACAAATGCTTTGCTGCATACCTCGGTTGTAACGAGTGGTTATTTCAGTCAAAGTTGCTCTTCTATCAGCTTGAATCAGTCGGCCCATTCTCCTCTGACCTCTAGCATCAACAAGGCATTTTCGCCCACATGACTGCCGCATACTGGATGTTTTTCCCTTTTCACACCATTCTTTGTAAACCCTAGAAATGGTTGTGCGTGAAAATCCCAGTAACTGAGCAGATTGTGAAATACTCAGATCGGCCCGTCTGGCACCAACAACCATGCCACGCTCAAAATTGCTTAAATCACCTTTCTTTCCCATTCTGACATTCAGTTTGGAGTTCAGGAGATTGTCTTGACCAGGACCACACCCCTAAATGCATTGAAGCAACTGCCATGTGATTGGTTGATTAGATAATTGCATTAATGAGAAATTGAACAGGTGTTCTTAATAATTCTTTAGGTGAGTGTATATGTTTGTATGAGTTTCAGTTCATTTTTGTGACATGCTCCAGAAAGTAGTTCACAGACACAGAAGACAGAAAGCACATGCTGCTTGTTTTCTTTATTTTACAAAACTACAGGTTTTGTTGTAATTGTTAATTTACACAAATAAAAGATACTTTTTACAGTTTCAAATGATATATTATTCTTATCTGTATGACCAAAAAGAATATATATATATATATCATTCCAGTAAGTTCAGACAGCCAAAACCTAAAAATGTTGTGACTTCTGGTGTCTTATGTTGGTATAAAATTAACAAAAAACAATAATATCAATAACCACTAGATGGCTGTAGTACTCAATGGTTGCATATAGGCTGAACTGGTGTTTGGTGTTTTAAGCCCCCAACGGCGCCTTCCAGGCAGCGAGGGGATGGGTAGGTTTAAGGTTGAGGGTAGGGTTAGCTGCCTCTAAGGAGCCATTGGGGGTTTAAAACACCATTGAGCGGCTGAACTCTTTAAACCACTGTTATAAAGAATTTAACCTCTTAAGTTTAAAGACTATAGAATATTGAGACTATACAAAGATGCCAAAATATGCTTAGACAAATATGACCAAGCTATAAGGAAAAGATAAAGTAGTAAATCATTTATTTCAAACAAAACAAAACATCAAATTTCAATAACTCAAAAAACTAATTGGTACCAAACAGGTAAGAATAAACATAACAATAACTCAAAGTAAGTGTTAGGTATGAATAAACGGCAAGAACAAACATGTTTTAATTGTGCGCATGTGTGTGTTTGTGTGCACTTGCACAGGTGGTTGTCGATGGAACATACTTTTTTTTTAAAAAAAGTCAGTCACTGGCTCATTCAATTCTTTATTTTTGTATGTGTGAGTGATTTTTTATTTGGAAAAAAACAGCTCTGTTATAGGCTCATTGAATACTGTGTGTGTGTGTGTGTGTGTGTGTGTGTGTGTGTGTGTGTGTGTGTGTGTGTGTGTGTGTGTGTGTGTGTGTGTGTGTGTGTGTGTGTGTCACATTGAGAATGTTGTACAGGATCACCCCTTCATTTGTGTGCATGTATGATATGCATTGTGTTGGATCCAGAGGTGGACAGTAACAAAGTACATTTACTTGAGTACTGTACTCAAGTACACTTTTTGAGTATCTGTACTTTACTTGAGTATTATTTTTCCTGGAAACTTTTTACTTTAACTTCACTACATTTGAAAGACAAATATCGTACTTTTTACTCCACTACAATTCTGTCAAGGTCCTTGAGTAGAAAGTAACATCAGTCAGTGGATGATTTTGGTTGCAGGGGTTGCATTTTGGTTGGAAATGAAAGTCAGGTTGACGTCAGAACCCTGCATCTGATTGACATCAGAACCCGACGTCAGATTGACGTTGGATATTGATTGAAGATGAAAGTCGGGTTGACGTCAGAACTAGAGCCCGAAGCCATTTGTTTTGAGAATAATGGCTGGCTGATGAAGTTATTGGCTGGCTAGCCGGCTCAGCCAAAACCTAAATGGCTGCTGCAGCCGCCAAACTTTTCATAGCTGCAAATGGCTGAAGCTGCCACTTCATGTCTACAGATGTCTATGTTATACTGATTTACTAGATCTCAATATTTCCAAGCAATGCATGGCTTACACTATATTTTACACTATATTTCTACAAAATGCAATACAATGTAATAAAGAAAACACCAGATTTTACTTTCACAACGTATGTACATATTTATTTTGTAGTCTGTATGCTACTAAACATTTTCAAATAGCCTACAATGTGTTGTGTTTAGGCTAAATGTATGTAGGCTAAGTTGTATACGATAACTTGGCATTATCATGGATGAAGCTTATCATATTACACCTTGAAGGAGCAAGTGATCCATATTTGGATCCAACAGAATTGTACAGAAGAGAGAGAGCTTCCTAACGGTGCATGTGAGAGGGTGACGGCAGAGATCGCGGAGAAGTATGTTGAACTTTTTTTTTTTGAACTTTTTTTTGAACGCAAAATTTTGTTGAATTTATGAGAAATCTACAGACGCAAACAGACGAAGTGTAGTAAAATAAAGACCTAAATGTGTATTTCGGACTTTTTTTCACCACAAGTCTGAAAGAAGACATGTTATTGAAGACAAATATCCAAAAATCTCAAAATTGACCAGTAAAAAAACCCCCCGATGCCTGCCGTGTCTCGCCTTAATATAAACACACACTGTTATCAGTATTATTTTGGACAAAGTTTTGCACATTTCACTTCAATTTACACTGAAGCATGCGTCGTGAATTAGAAACGGTGGTTTGTTATCACGTTCAGTGCTATAAATCTCCGTTCCAGAATATTTGGTTCATAACATCAATCTTTGATTCAGGTGTTTGTGCAACCGTGCCCTGAAGATTTAACAAAAGTCTGGGTAGGCCTAAGTTAAAAAAAAAAGTAAGTAGGAATTAGGAAAGTATGCTTGCTTGCTTCTTTCCACCATTTCACCTCAGTGCGAGAAAAAAATGCATCGCTTCTTCTGTAAGGAAAACGAGCAATTTTAATTGGTCGTCAATTCACTGTGAGTCTGTGTATCGTAGCAACGAGCACAAGACTGTGCTGTTATGAATCCAGTGAGAAAATAGATCTCGTGTATGGTTTATATTTCGTGTGTGTATGTCTCTATGTGATAGAATTATTATTTGATGCAAATAATTCTAGCCGGCTCAGCCAAACTTTATCAGATGGCGGCTCAATTTGGCTTACGAAATTATTGGCTGGCGGCGGCTGAAATTCTAAATGGCGCAAATGGCGGCGCCTGGCGGCGGCTTCGGGGTCTAGTCAGAACCCGACCGATGTTGGTTTCTGACGTCAACCCGATTTTCATTTTCAGCCACAATACAACGTCTGTTCAACGTTGGAGATCAACGTCAAACTGACATTGGATTCTGACATAAACCTGATTTTCATTTTCAACGTTGGGTTTGGTCTTCTAAATGCGACTTTTGTCACTTTTTTGGAGCACACTAGCTTATAGATAACAGTAAGATTAACATATTCATACTAAAAGCCAAAAAACTTTAAATAGGGCAATATTTGAGGGAACAGCCATTTGTGTGTCTGAAACCATTGTGGACGTTATTGAGTGCACTTATTCAATCTCACATTCAATCCCACTACTGGAACTGTGTTCTAGAAATAAATTTGATATTGATATGATGGTAGGTAGGCAGGGGTAGATTCAGAGGCATACGGTACTTTAAGTATTACATACAACAATGCAACAATAATAAAACAATGCATTGACATTTACTTTTTACTTTTGATACTTAAGTATTTTTTTAAACGAGTACTTCTGTACTTTTACTTAAGTAAAAATAGGTCTTTACAACTTTTACTTGTAACGGAGTAATATTTGACCAGTAGTATCTATACTTTTACTTAAGTAAGGAAGTTGTGTACTTCGTCCACCTCTGGTTGGATCTATTGATTTTTATTTTAAAAAAATAAAAAAATAAATGCTCTGAATTACAGTTTTTCCCATTCATTATTGGGTGCCCATTTTTGTTCACGAAGGCGAAATTGAGTTGTTGTTTTTTTTTTTTTCACCCACTTAACATTGTAGAATCGAGTCAAATTTTTTTGTGTGTGTGTTCAGGTGGCAAACTTAGGAAAAGTAGCCAAATCTTGTACCGCTCAGATTAAGGAAGGTATTTTGAAAAAATAAATAAAAATGATTTTGCCCACATTTGTCCCGAATATGGTTTAAGTGAACATTTAAAGTGGCTAACATTAGGCTACTATGTATGTGTTTCAAATAATAAGCCATATTTGAGGTCAGTGAATGATAGGCGAACATCTGAATTTCCTACCCGACATAGGCTATTGTAATAGCCACATGGACCAGCCGTGTTAACGATCTACATAATGAGTGACATGAGCATGACTGTTTTAAATCTGTTTTAAATCTCTGTGCAGAGATTTAAAACAGTATGAATAGAAAAGTGCCAGTAAAAAACAAAGTGGGGTACGGGTTAACATGTTAAATTAAATGCTCTTTTTTTTCGTTCAACCGAAAATGTGCTGGGAGTCCACTGTTGCTATAGTAACGAACAGATAAATCATGCAATCTCATTTCACTGTTGTTGCCAATATTGAGGTTATTTCAGCTTCGTACAAAGTTTGCTTCCTTCATATTTAGATTCATTCAACTGAACTGTGTTTATGCATTTTAGACACTTACATTGTTCTTGCTCCGTCCATGCAATAACTGCATCCTTGTCTGAGCAGAGTTTTTGATTTACTTCAACTGCTCAGTGCTCTGGTATTAATGGTATGACCCATTTCAGGAGTTGCCATAATTAAAATTTTAAATCAGAATATGAGCATTACTAACTTACATTCACTAAATTATTGAAATGTTAGCAATGCTATAGGCTCCACCGCAGTAGTTTGAAAAGTGTCTGTCAAATGTCAGCTCGCCCTGTTACTTTGTACTTTTGGTGAAAAATAAATGTAGTGAAGTTGAATACTTTATTTTTATTCAACTCAAGTAAAAGTAAAAAGTACCACAATTTAATTTTATACTTAAGTACAAACAAAAAATAATAACTCTCGTACTGTAACGAAAGTATTTGTAATTAGTTACTTTTCACCTCTGGAAATGCTTCTCAGCAAACTTATAATGGTGTCGACTTGTATTATTCCAGGGTGCACGAACTCAAAGAATAAACGTTTAGCGGGAGTGAATTACTTTCTGTCTCCAGTGAAGGATCCAGTGCATTGTAGGCAGTGGTTAAAGGCTGCAAAGAATCGTAAATACAGAGAGAATGCCGAGACGAACAATCTGTGTTTGTAGTAAAAATCGCAAAGTGATGGGTTTTTGTAAGAAAAATATCCATATTTAAAACTTTATAAACTATAATCACTGGCTTCCAGCAACGGCCGTACGGGTGTTCACGAGAGTCTCACGTTCTGGTGGAAGGGTGACCTATGACCTGTCGTATGACGTAGCTCATCTTCTCTTATATCGAAATCCTCCAACATTTTTCTTTAAAACTTCTCATTTTAGACTTAAAGTTTTAGACTTCTAATGCGTGATCGGCACTTTGTTTTGCTCTATCCTCTGTGCTTCCGCGTTCATTAATTCTCACCTAAGCTTATGCTATGCCATGCGTCCTACGTCTGGTCAGAGGTCACCCTTCCGCTGGAACATGACTCTCTCGTGAATGCGTGTACGGTCGTCGCAAGAAGCCTGTGATTATAGTTTATAAAGTTTTTAATAATTATATAATTTAATAAAATTAAAATCATTAATAATTTATTAAAGATAGGGATACAATTTTTTTTTTTTTCATTTCATCTCCTTCCCCCTCATCACAACAAAAACAACAACAACAATAATAATAATAATAATAATAATAATAATAATAAAGATATTGATATGAATTCCTTATTGATATGGCTAACTGTGCAAATCTTGGACATTATTTCCAAATATTGGACATTATTTCCAACATGAAATCAACTACTTGTTCTCTCAATGCTATTCCTATTAAGTTGTTCAAATATATACTGGACTCTGTTTTGCCTAGTGTACGTTCTACTTTTAACAGCTCCTTACAAAATAGCATTGTTTCATCCTGCTTAAAATAACAAACCTCACTTCTTCTGATCTCAATAATTATGGTCACATCTCAAAATTAACATTTCTGTTAAACAAGCTATCTCCTTACTTGGTTTCTATCAATATTCTGGATCCTTTTCAGTTTTAGAGCCAAGCACAGTACTGAGTCTATCCTTTTAAAAGTGGTAAACGCCTTCATATTATCTGTTGACTCGGGGTAACTGTGCCATCCTTTTATTGATGGAGTTAAGTGCAGCCTTGAACACCGTGGATCACTGCATCAGCTCTATTTTGGGTCCAACCTTGAGTTCCCTGTCCATGCTCCATCTCTATTCCATTTTTGAGTACCTTAAGGTCTCTTATATTTATGCAGATGATACCAAGCTTAATCTTCCTATAAAATCAGAGGGTTGTTCCATAAAAGATGCTAAGAAATGCGGGGATTAAACTCCAAAATCCAACTTGAATAAACCTAACAGTTGGGGCTAAAGTGGCTTCATAAAAGGTAATTCAAGTTCACGCAATCCCACTAATTTGGTCCAGGTTTATCTAGTCTAGATAACTGCATGTGCACGCGTTTCTTAAGCAGCCCTAGAGGTTGATCATAGATCAAATCGATCCACTATCAAACAGTGTATATTTTGTGCCGTTTTATGCATTTGAGACATGGTGTTTGCAAAACTTACATTTCACAGGAATATTCTCCATCTGTAAATCTTAGAAAGTCGTCCAAATATTTCCATTTTGCTGCTAAACTTCACATTGAACGAGCGCTGCTGCGCTGCTGCGCGTCTAATCGGAGCGCAATAATTCTGACCAATATATACATTTTGCTTGGAAAATTAATAGGCTATGTGATATTTTATAACACCAGAAATATCTTCTAATTATAATAATTTATCTTTAGGATTTTGGATAAGTTGCATTGAACTTATAGCTCATTACACTCATATATTTTATACTTAAAATAATAAAAAATAATTGAACAGAAGTAATTCAGGGAAGAATTTTTTAAGAAACCAAATATAATAAAGATACAAAATATAGTTTTGGGTTTAGGACCTAAGCTACTTAAAGATGAATTATGCTTATCTAGAATGCTGAGAATTACAGCTTTTAAAGCAATAATTGCTGATAACGTGAAATTAAGAGCAAAAGTATACATTTTGAAAAGATATGTGCAACTCTAAAATTAAAGAATATTCCATAAAATAAAGGAATACATATTAGCCTACATTAACTAAATAACTATTTGTATAATTGTGTTAAATGTGTTTGAATTGAAAGACATAATAAAGTAGATAATAGTGCTGTCAAAGTTAGCGCGTTAACGTAAAACCATATTAACGGCACTCATTTTTTTTTACGGGCGATTAATGCAGCGCGTATTTTCTGTTTGACACGTGGCCCAACCCTTAGTTGGAGAAATGGAGATACACAGTGTTGCCAACTTAGCGAAATTGCAGACCCCTTTAGCGATTTTTTCCC